>NW_026962011.1:22544200-22851575 GCF_032445375.1 Bacillus rossius redtenbacheri | reverse complement strand
CATTGGAAGAACAACCAGAAATGCGCGGTAACTGTCAACCAGTAGAGCTGCTTAAACAGCTGAACAGCGAGAGGCACGCCGGGAAAATAATTATTAATAAAAATGTATGTAATTTATCATCAATTTATACCATTATAAATAATAGAATCATATCAATATTAGAAATCTTTCATTTTTACAAATTTTTCTAAAACGTTTTATAGATTCTATAACTCATACAAACCATCCGTTTTACAAATACACAGGTGAATGAATAGACACTGGCAGGACAACGTCTGTCGGGTTCTGCTAGTATTATTCTAAAAAAAAACACACGTTTAAGTCTTCTGTCTCTTTTAAAAATACCGTTTAAAAACGAAATACGAGAAGAAAACTAGACTCCAATAGTTTGTTTTTAAATCGCGTGTTATTTTTCTGAAGCTCTGCACACCGTATGTGTGCCCAAGTAAGTGAAACATTTGAATGAATTCTACATAACAAAACAAAATATCTCTCAACATAGTGCGTTAGGTAAAGACTAGGGGCTACTTTCAGAGTCAGACAAATAAAATTTAAGATAAACTTTACGGATTAATAAAATGTAGAAATACTTTCTTTAACCTCAAGTCACAACCGTGCAAGCTGGCCTAAGGCCAGGTTTATAAACCACGCAACGCAAGAATGAAAGAACGTAAGTGCTGCATCCACTTCATAAAGTACCGTACTATAACTCCACAAAGCGCAATGACGCAACGCATGTATCGCTCTACTTCCAGCTGTCTTGAGTTTTAACTTGCGTTCCCGACGAGCATAGTCTATCTGAAGAGAAGTGTTCAGAAAAGTTTTAAAACCGCAGACGTTGTGTGGGTAGATGCCTACAATATAAATGTCATTATAAACATAAGGTTAACGGTTTTTAAACTATTATCCAGTAAAAGAAAATAACTTTTTTAAATAAAATAATTGACCATTCCTTTTCATGAAAAATTTGAATTATCAAAAGAAGCCCGGGTTAGAAATCTGTTATCTACTGTTTTAAAATTTTAAGTTACAGGGTTGGTGATGTCTTGCGAGCTTTATATGCGACTGTGATTTTCTGGCGTCGGTTGCGTAGTTTATAACTCTGGCCTAAATGTGATTCCTAGGCTGCGACGCGGAGTACACTGCCGTCTCTTCACTCTCACTCTCGGCTCGTTACCCGCCGAGGCGCGCCACCTGCTGTGAGAGTGTTTGTCCCGCTGATAACACGGCCGGCGCTCCTCTCAGGTGTCGGACCCCCCGCCGACACGGGGAAATTGAAGGAACGCGCGCCTGGGCGCAAGAACCAGGCAGCGCGCGTAGCGTCCACCCGCGCTCCGTCTTTCCCCAAGTCTTCGTCGAGCAGCGGAGCAGCTATGAGACTTTATCCAGCACACACACACAGTTTAACGATTAACTGTTCGACTCATCAGTCTGAACACGTACTTTGAAGTGTATTAAAATCTCTAAAATAACGTTTGCATTGCCATTTTTTTATTATTTATAATTAGTACTCCCAAATACAAATTAGACCTTTATAATTACTGAAAGATCTGAACATGTTGTAAAAAAGATTTATGTAAAAAAAACTTTTTATTACTGGTCAGTGTATTAAGGTTTAATAAATAAAAATTATAATAAAATAATAATTTATGGAGGAGCAGTTAAAACGATTAGGTGGCATTATGTAGGTGCAGTTTGTGCAACTGCACTTATGACAACAGACGTTTAAACCCAGCACATTTGCACAAAATTTTAATTATTTACATCATATACTATTTCCTACTTTTTATTTCCACTTAGTATAATTTTTATATAAAAGTCATAAATTATTGTAATATTTTGGGTTATGAGCTCTCCACATTGTAGGTACCAAATGCTTAACGTATTTCGGATGTCTAAATATAAGTATGTTTTTAAATTATTCTAGCTTATGTGATTGGCATCAATAATGAAACATGCCGATATTTTAGCATACACTTGAAATACTTTTCGAAGCCAAATTTGAAAAGAAAGCCTTAAAGCCTACAGAAGTTTTACAGTTTTGTTTGAATTTCTTAAGCCTCACACATCCCTTGGTGCCACATTTTGGTAGCCGCTATGAGATGGCATGCCTAATATGTTGTTTGGACGTGATCACTTGTCTACTGATACGATTGTGTGTTTGTACTTGGACAATTCCAGCTAATCTGGAAATTTTTGAGTTCTTGTTAAATGTTTTATTTTGTTCAATTAGATGTTTATATATTAAACTAATTGTAATATGTTGCTAGTTAAAACAGTTATTTTGCAAATTTTTCAAGTGAAACCTCTTTGCTGCTTCTTTCGAGCGTTACGAAAATTCCGATCGCATGAGGGAAATAGATAGGTACATGGTGGAGGAACCGGTAGAGGAGGAGGCGGCAGGGGAGAGAGATAAATGATGCAGCATACTTACACACTTGCACACTTGCACACTTGCATACTGGCACGCTAGCATACTTGCTTGATTTACACTTGCACACTTGCAAACTTGCGCAATAGCATAATTAAACTCTCGTTTATTTGTGTATATTTTTTTGATCTGCGACCTTAGCTAAAGAGAAATGTGTTTCCTGTACCTAATAATATAATAATTTTAATATCATAATAATATTTCACTTCTGTCGCACGTAGACTTCACAGGATTTTTTTATTTAAAAAAATGCAGTTTTTGGTACGAATGACAGACAAGAGTAGATTATATTATTTTCAGATTAACTTTAATTCACTATATGGGCATAATCACATGAGCTCAAGAGCACACGGCTGTCGAGAACGCCTGCGGCCTGCGCAAAGTCTTGCAGCCGTGACGCGACTAAGGAGGTTGGAAACGGGTCGTTACCACAACGCCGAAATACCATAACGCCGAATGTCAAAATTGATCACAACGCCGACAGCTAGAAAACTGCTGTGTACCACAACGCCGAAATAACAACTGAATGAATTTGTGTGTGTTTCTTAAATGTACCACAATCAAACCTAACCTTACCTAACCAAACCTAGCGTAATATAACCTAACCTAACTTAACCTAGCCTATCCTATCCTAGCCTAACCTAACCTAGCCTAACCTAACCTAGTCTAACCTAACCTAGTCTAACCTAACCTAGTCTAACCTAACCTAACCTTTGTGGCAGTCCTGCAGTGACATTTTTCGGCGTTAGTGTATTTCGGTGTTGTGGTAATTCGGCGTTATGGTACACAGCAGTTTTCTAGCTGTCGGCGTTGTGGTCAATTTGGCATTTCGGCGTTGTGGTATTTCGGCGTTGTGGTGCGTCCCCGTTGGGGAAACTGCATACCAGTTGCTTGCAGGCGACGGACTATCGTGGAACCCAACACCGGCGGAAGGACCCTCCTGGTTCTTACATCAGTGGCGCTCCGCCGTCGCGGGCCGACGTTTTTCGCTGCGGAAGGGCTGTCAGTGCCGACTTTGTTATTGTTTTGTTTTCCCCCCCGGAGCAGTCGCCCAGGAACAATGCTGCGGCCAGGACGACGCCGGCTGTATCCACACCAACCGACCTTTCCCCCCCTTCCTTCCCCCTTCTCCACCTTCCACCGGGTGGGATGCACGGATCAAATCCCGACCACCAACACTTAAGTCGTGTCCGAATTCAAAATAGTGATAACTTCTCACTACACACTCTTCCTCTAGCACACTCCTGGTCTGCTTTTGGCTATAACCTTGACGCAGCATTACGCGGAAGAAATTGGTTACGTTGTGTTAGACATGATGCAGTATTTTGCTTGAATAGTTTTGTATATTATAAAAAAATTTTCATTAAAAATGACAATAATTTAGGAAGTAAATAAGCACAGTCCATTACTTATAAGCAAAGAAAGTAAACTACTAAAAATACAATGGGCAAAAAATTAGTAGAAAATATTAAATAAAAATTATTTAGATAAAACACAAGTCATGAGGCGTGCCATCCACCTGAATCAAATTCGTTCGAATTGTTTTTAAATCTTAAAATTTTTATCTGAAACTTTTGTCTGCAACAATTTTTGATAAAACAAACCATTATTGCAATGGATTTAAGAAAACCTAAGGTTGGAATAAGAAAATAAATATAACTTCCCAACCAAGTACCTTACCAAAATCCATTCGTATTTTTGTTTGACTTTGTAAATATTGACTCAAACTATTGTTAAAATAAATTTTTATCTAACCACCCACTACTGCAAGGGGTGGAAATAACGTTTGAAAAAAAATAATCATTACTTTTTAAACATATATTTTTTAACAAATCCGTTATAATTTATTGTGTGAATCCTAAACTTCATCTATAACTTAAGCTGAAACAATTTTTGATGAAATGAATTACACAGTAAAAAAAATGTGTTGAAATTGAAAAAATAATTCAATATTTCTTAGTATCAAATTTATTCGAATCTATTTAAAACCAACTTAATATTATCACAAACCTTGGCGCAAAGAAAATTTTTATACGACCACGTTATTAGTATGTACAATGGATGAAAAATAGTTTTTGAAATTTAAAACAATTTTATAAATACCTTATTTGGTATATAATATGAAATTCGTTCTAAGTTATCCAATGGTGGATACATTGATTTAAAAATAGTCTTAATATTTTCGCTGCATAGAAAATGAGCACATATTCAATCGATCATTTTGTAATATTGGAGAACATAATTATGTAATACATTAAGTTCTTGAAAGGTTCCAGAATTTTATAGAAGTTTTCAAAATATTTCCAAAAGAAATAGGTACTTCGTAATCTACCTATGCCTGTAGGCTGTGCCGAAAGGGATTTTTTTTAATCACAGTTTTTAGTACCGGCACGCAATGCCACCGCTTTCAAAAACTTTCTTCACTACCGGCAGTTTTAACCGTTTCAACTCTAGGTCCCCCGCGTGGGAAATGGGAAGTCTTCCTGCTGATTGATTTAGACTGCTGATAGCATCATAAACGAGTGAACGCCTGTTGTTCACCACGGCTGCATCAGTGGTGTTGAAGTACACACGATGGTCGATGAAAATGGACTGTTGTAAAGCGCTCTGCGGTCGTTTTGATGGCCCGTGGCGATGCAACGACCAATAACTGAAACTCACCGTGTAGACAATTTTTTTCTTTGTCAAATGATTCGTAGCTGGTGGGTTGTACGTAGCATAAGTCGTAATAATTATATAATATTTTAGCACTCAGTGAATACGTGTTAAATATATATTACAAAAAAAAATCAATTGTGGTGAAAAAAAGAGCGACTATGGTTTTAAGGAAAATAATTACAGATTTTTAAGATGGCGGCCGTAACGACAAGTGTAGCGTTTCAGAATCCAATATGGCGGGTGTAACTAGAGGTGTAACGTTATAGATTTCAATGTGGCGGGTGTAACGTAAGTTTTATTTATACAAAATTTTATTTAAATTTATTACAAGTTTTTATTAATATATTATATGTTTATTCTCGCCGGAAATCAAACCGACGACTGGTATGGATTAAGTAACTAAACATTTGAAGTAAGCAATTTTTGTTAATATTTTTTGGAATATTTTCTGAATTTTTTGGTCAAAAATTAAAGATTTTCAAGTTTACAGTCAAGGTCAAGGTCAACCTTGGTGGCTTATGGTGGCTAGACGACGGGCAATTTAAGCTACTATGGGGAATTTAGGTTCTTTTGAGGCATCCCGAATTCCGTTTTTATTTTAATTTTTGAGACAAAACATGGGAAAATTTTCCCCTAAAAACGTGAATTTTTCCCTCAAAAAAGAGAGTTTGTTAAGGTATTTTGAGGAATTTTTTGGAATTTTTGACACCGAAAATGGCCGCCGTAACGTCAGAGGTCCGTCGGTCAATGACCCCACATCACACCTCGCTCCAGTTCCAGTGCCAATACCGGCGAATACATACTACTGATACATAAAATAAAATATAAAATATGCACTAATTTACATAAGAAATATTCAGTATTATTTTGAAAAAAGTATTTCAGATATACAAAACTAACCATATCTATGTTTTGTACAAAGTTACAATATCTCTCTTTTAGTATTACAAACTATTTCATGGCACCTGGTTTCCAACGGAATATTTTGAAAAAAGTACAAAATTTTTTTCTAAGCATACTTTGTGATCAATTGGCTAGATGCGAGTTAGATTCCCGGTGGGCTTACAACCGGATTTTCTACAGATGGAAAACTTGGCGGGTTGCTGCCGGGAACCGGCGGGGTTTTCTGGGGCTACTCCAGTTTCCCAAAACCAAATCTTTCCGTCAATGCTCCACTGTCAGCTCATAGCGTACAGCAGAAGTATCCATGTCGCTATCCGTGCCCACTGGGTCTCTGAGCCTGCTAATGCTGCTACCACTAGTCCTCTAGGACCCGACACGTGACTCACATTTCTTATTCCACCAGTCAGCATGGACAGATCTCTGCTGTCCGCCTTTTAATTCATACCACTAACTGTTAGCACGTGAGCTTAGACTACTAAAGTTTCATGATGCTAGATCAGCATTCATTTTATTTAAATTCAATATTTATAATTCTCGCGGAAATTTGAACGTACGCTTTACACTGCCTCCCATAAACCAACAAAAACCACGAACTTCACAATCGAGACTGCAACTGTTTGCAGCATCTAGTGTCTAAACAGAGAGAGTGATTTTGAGAGATTTTGGTTTGAATTCTGTATTTTCAGAGATTTTGGTTTGAATTCTGTATTTTCTTTCTTCTTTCTTTGTGGTATGTGTTTTTGGATGCATATACTTCGTATAACTGATGCAATATTTTGTTATTCGTTTTGTGGTTTATAGTCTATGTTCTAGTTTTACTTATATTGCTGAATTTTATTCGTTATTCATCTGTTCACATTATGCTAACTTACTGACAAAATTATGTCATCTTAATAACGTGATTTCTATGAATGTAGACATTTTTATGTTTTTTTTTTTTTAGTTTTCGGTGCTTTGTTACAGATTATTAGTTGAACGTGGACCTGTTTATTTATTTATTGTTCTCCTTTTCTGGTTTATAATTATTCCCAAGTGTAGTCCTATCATTCATAAGTAATCCTTGGAAACCGAAAAACGTCTAATTAGAATGGTACCTAAAGTGTGTTGTTTTTCCAGTTATTTGATGTTAACTCAATATTTAAGGTGGACCATTACTTCTTCAAACCTTCTACTAATTTGTTAAGATTTTAAATCATATGTAGTCTTTCAGATTTTTTAATTAAATCAAGTTGTTAGGATTTTGGTATAGTTTAAGCTGTGTTTGGTGTGGCTATGTTATGTTGGTGTTTGTTCTGGAGGGAAAGGTTTTTTAAAATTAAATCAGCTCGTGGAACATTAACGCCGACACTGTTGACGAAATCGCCCGCGTAAACGCTAATCGGTGTCATCTGGAGTTGATGGCGCGTTGACGACACCTCTGCGTGGTTGGACGGCGCAGAGGCTAATGGCGTCACGCTGGCCAGCTGTGGGACAAGCCTCCATAATCCCCTGGCAACTGTGACAGTCGTGAGAGCCGCGAATCTCCTTTCCCGCTTCGCGTTTCAACCAGTCGAGAATCCCCGCACACACACAGGCCTGGATGCCAGCCCCCACTGGAATCAAACAGCCCCTCGCTGAGGGGTCCCACTTGCGCTTGCAAAAACGTAACTGTGCAATGGGAATGATAAACTTTATCCCGCAGCCCCCCCCCTTCCCCTCCCCTGACGATATCCTACAGATTTTAGCCCAGGCCTACACACATAGACAGCTTAGAAAGTCACCACTTAGTAACTTTACAACTCTCGAAAAAAAAAAATACACATAGATGTAAAAGTACAAGTTGAACCAACGTTATTAACAAAATCCCAATTTAGAAATATAGCCAAATAGAAAAACATAACTAAAAACTGCCACAGGACAGAAACACACAAAGTATAACCGACTTACTTAGAAACACAAGAAACTAAAAAATAAAACTTCAAACAAAAATAACAAGCAAACACAAATTTTAACTGCCATAAGTTAGGTACACATAACTTAAAAAAAAGACAAACCAAACAACTAAGAAACGACATCACAACTGAGAACTATCATTACTTAAAAAAAAAACACAACTAAGAACTGTTTTAGGTTAGCAACACACAACATAGAACCGTCACAAGTTATAAGCACATAATTTTAAACTATCACATGTTCGAACCACATAACTTAGAAAAGAATTTAAGTTTCTTGTAACGATAGACGTGTGTCTCCAAAATGCCAGAGCAAGATGAGCTCTAGCGTTGTACAGACACTCACTTCACAAACACTAGACTGGGAGCGGACAACTTCACGAGATGGAAGTACAGTCATCCGCAGCTCTCTCTCTCTCTCCTTCACAACTTGATTTATCAAAGGTAAGTACCCCCATTTGACTGGAGCACGCATCATATCATACCTCATCTCCTAAACTTTGAACTGGCAAAAACTAAAGTTTTCCCCGTGGACACAACGCGATGGAGAAAGCAGACTGAGATCTCAATTCTTCGCCCTCGCCTGGGAAGTTTTATTGAGCTGGGGATCTCTGGCTGAAGAGGATGCGAGAAGTTTGCAAGTGGGAGGCCACCACTCCACAACACCAATCAAACTCCCTTCCCTGAAATTGTTTGCACAATAAAAAATTCATCCGCGTATTTACGAAGTAATATTTTTGCTGTGCAAACATCTTAGCTCTCGGTATACGACGTTTGTTAGGAGTAATTTCGAGAAAAGGAAACGGAAGTGGATGAACGGAAATGTGTCACAAAGGTGGCGGACCCATGTGTAACAGCATAAACCCATGTATAGTCACTTTCGTAATATTTTGGGACATACCAAACGTATTGGTGTGCCAAACTGCATTTATGACAGTACCACTATCGTTTAATACTTTATGTCATAATTTATAGTAATAAAAAATATTAACAACTCAAAAATATGCAATGCAATTTTTACAATCCTTACATAACATTGAAACGTAGAAAAAGCACAACGTTCGTCATAAGGTAGAGATACAAGAAATTGTTAGCTTAAATATATTCGACGTCATCTTGAATATAGGAATAGTTACGTGGTTAAATTATTACTGTTAAATATAAAATGTTGAATCAGCTCAATAAGGTAAAGTTTGTTTATAGGAAGTATTTAAACACGGATGTTTAAGCAAAAACAAATATATATATATACTTAGTGATATAAGTTTTTAAAAAGATTTCAGGTTGATATTAACTCACTGTATCTATTTTACTGCAACTATTAATTTAAAAAAAAAAAAAACGATTAAAAAAAGCACCACGTTCGTAATGCTTTAGAGAACAAAAAAGGTTAAACAACCTTGACGCAATGATTAATCCAACCCAATTTTCTTGGCTCATAAATTATAAGTATTTTTTAAGTTACAACTATAAATTGTTATGAATATTCAAGTAGCTATACAAAATTAATTTAAGGATAGTTTCATAGCTGATAATGAGCACGCATCAGGTATAGTCCCGGCCACCACGCTGATGTGCGCGAATCAGGCATAGTCCCGACTTATTATGCGCACAGTTAAAACTGGAAAGCTATTCAGGGAACGGTTTACAAATAAGTCGAACTATTGGAGGTAGTGGGACAATACAAAGCATAAACCCAGTATAACTACGAACACTATTTTGTAGTGATACAGTTGTTTTCATGTAAACAAACAAATAAACATATACCTGTGATTTCACATAAATATTTCTGTTTCATTTACAAAAAAAAAAAAAAACTATAGTGTGCGCTACTCTTGCGTGCGGTCCAGCCACTGGTTATCTGAAGGGCTGAGAGCTAGTGACAATGACCTCTCGACTGAACTCCATTGTCTTCGTACCTCACACTGTTGGAAATTACAGCTCATTTACGGAATTTTCAACGGGAAATGCAACTCGAATAAACGAAGCGTTCTTAGTAGTTACAGATAACTGAATCCTCGTAAACACCATCCTGGATTCCGAATTCCAAGGTCTATGTTACTTTGTAAACATGGTAAACAGGCCCTTGGCATCAAATAAGAGCGTTTCTAGTGTAGCCTTATTCTGTTTTTAGTCAAATTTGTTAATGTTCCGACATTATTTTTGACATCTCATGTGTGAAATAAGTCCACTCAGTAACCGTGAACCAATAACTACATCGGTGTTCTTAGTAAATATACCTATGGTGAAATTTTAACACAGTGCATTCTCATTGGTCACTCACTTTCTAGATATCCGTAATACAATATTAATTTGGTTTGTAATTTCTCACTAGTTTGCATTGATTCTGTGCCAATGGCAAAAGCAGGCGAAATGTAATTATTTTGCATTTTAGCCGATCGGGGAATGAAACAGCTAGAATATCAAGTCGGTATAGACATAAGTTAAAGACGTCTGGCGACGAATGAGATCGACTCACCTCGCGAAGGCAAACAAAGAAACAAACGCTGCAAACATTAATACAGGGTTTGTAAGGTGGAGGTTTCAAGGCGCCTTGATCTACTTAATTGGAATGTTTGTGTAGATGCTCAGCAACTGCGGTTACGTGTATTTTGAACATGTTGCGATCGGGCTTATTTCCCATTAAAAAAAAATATATAAAGAGGGTTTTTCGAAGTCTTCAGAACGACTCATATTCAAAGTTTCAACAAATCATAGTTAAGAATCAACTGATAAGATACAATATTTGAACGTTTTTTTTTTTTGCTGTAAGTGAATGACAATGCATAATTATTTATTTTATGGGCTTATTTTATGTAGTGATATCGTGTGTGGTATGATAGCTTTAGGCATGCAAGTTAATGAAATCAGAAACGTAAACTATAACAATGTGAATAATTATCGATGTAAACAAATACATTCCATTTAATTCCAGTGTAACCTGAATAGTTCTTTCTTCCCAACAAAGTCAACAGTTTTAAATACTGATACCTAACACGTCCACTTAAATCAACTTAGCGGTGCCGTTTAACCGTGCTTTATGATTATCAAGCAGGCAAATATTTTCCGTGGATAACAAAGTACACTGTGTTGTTTTTTTTTTTGTAAATGGAACTGAAATATCCATGAAAATTACAGATTTTTGGAAATTTGTTTATTCACATGAAAACAACTGTTTCACTACAAAATAGTGTTCGCAGTAATAGTTGGTCTGAATTTTTACCGGGGCATTTATGCTTTGTGTTGTGTTGTCCCAGTACGTCTAATAGTTAAAGTTATTAGTAAACCGTTATCTGAATATATCTCTAGTATTAACTTTCCGCATTAATAAGCATGATGCAACCAAGTCCAACTGTTGAATATTATGTTATATTTTCCATTGTTATATATATGTATATATATTGTCGCGGGTTGAAATTTTGCAGGGTTGTTGAAATCAAATTTAGGGACTTTACTGACGGGACTCTGGGCTGGCTGCTCTGTTCACTCGTCAGCGCAAGTGGCGTGACCATGTAATTGGGGCACGGGGCCGGCGCGGCGCGCTGCGGGCTTGCAGAATTTTGTTTGTTTGTTTGGCCGCGCGCTGGCGCAGCCACGGGCCGCAGTTACTGGGGCGCGCTGTCGTAACAAGCCGCGCGGTGTGGCCTGCACATTGGGGTAGAGGGGGGGGTAGTCTTCCCAGATGTTCTAGTTAGTTGTTTAGTAAATTTGACTTCAATAACGAGCTTTTGTTATGCTAGGCGCGGCAGGGCGCGCGAATTTAAGCGCAAGTGATTGGTGACTCGGGGCTCACTCAGGCGGAGGCTATGCGTCTCACCTGTGGTCACGAGTTGTTAGTTCGTTCGTGATGTAGGAATTCAGGCTCACTCAGGCGGAGGCTATGCGTCTCACCTGTGGTCACGAGTTGTTAGTTCGTTCGTGATGTAGGAATTCAAGCTTTCGGGCGGAAGCTATGGCCGACGCCAGAGGCCACGAGTCGTTTAATTTAAGTTAGGTCATAATGTAGTCATCTTCAAGCTTTCGGGCGGAGGCAATGGCCCTTGTCACTAGTCGTTTAGTTATAATTTTTAAAATGTAATGTTCGTTCGGATTTTAAGGGCAGGAGAGGCCCCTACGTTAGTTTTAAGTAATCGATCAAGAAAGGCTTTTCGGAAAATGTGAGTATGGACTTATCTTTGTTTTAATTTTAAGTATTAATTATGATTTGAGGTATTCGGAAGGACTAGGGAAGTGTTTAGTGAAGTTCTCTCATTCTCTCTCTTGTAAGGTCGTTCAATCGTTAAGGAAGTAAAGAAGAGTATTGTTTTAAATTTTAATCCCGATGTGTAAATGTTCGTCAAGAATGATGTTGATTATTTGACTTTAAGAATAAAATAATTTTAATTAAGTATTATGTTATTTTGCAAAATCTCCTTAGTTCAGCTCTCACCAGACATCCTGTACGGGATGACGAACCTATGATCCTAGGTACAGTAAAGTATTTTATGAAGTTAAGACTAGTTGATGCCAAGCGAGTTGTTTCTATGTAAAGAGCTACGATTCTCGCCCCCCCCCCCCCCTCTGAAGGTGGATCGTGACAGAAATGGCGGTGGCACCGGCTAGGTGCACGTGACAGAAATGGTGGAGGCGCCGGGTAGGTTCTATTTCTGGAGAGAGAGAGGTAGATTTTTATGTTTATTATTAAGTTAGTTTCAGCTTCTGATAGCAGGTTATTAAGAGTTTACTTGAGGAGAGGATTACGGAATTTAATCTAAGTGGAGGAAGTCTTGGAGATTTTTTTTTTGACGTAACAGATGTTTATTTGAGGATACTTGTAAGGATAAAGTTTATAGTGATAAGTTGTTTTAAGTCGTTGAATTTATTGTAGATTTATATCGGGGATTATTACGTGAGGAGAATACGTTATAAGTTAAATGCTTATTAGAGATAATGCAAGTGGTTTAATTTAATTGAAGTTCATTTTAAGATTGTAGGTTAAGAGAATTATAATTTAAAATAAAGTTTTTTGTCGTAAATAGGAATTATTTTCAAGAGAAGTTTGTTTTGTTTTCGTGCGCGTAGGAGACGAGACGTACGAATTAAATCAGTCGAGGGAAGGATAAACGTTAGAAAGGAATTAAAGAGAAAACGAGAGTTTATGTAAAAGAGAGTTATAGAATTTATAGTGATGTTTTGTTTTAATTAGAAAAATGTTGAGAGTTGTTTCAGAACGACACGTCAGTGGACGTGGCAGAGTGAACACGTGACGGGGAGGTGCTGAGACCTAGCGGAGAACGGAGGAACCGCAAGCGAGGGTTGGCGCACCTGATGGAATTCGGTGACGTCACGGGCTCATACGGAGACGTGGACAGGCCGTGACCTTGTTTTGATCAGCTGTACGGTAACTTAGCGATAAGAAAATAGACTATTGGTTAAATAAATTTAAATTTAAGTGTGTTTTAGAAGAAGAGGAACTTTCAGTATGTAAGTAATTTAATTTAAGAAGTGTATGATGTATAGGCTAGAAGTGTTTCGTTGTAAGTTGTTTATGTTTTTGTTATTTAAATTCTACCTCGGTTTTAAAAATATTTTTTTGGGATTTGTAAACATTATTAAGGAGGTACACTATAAAATCGATAAGCATTGAGAAAACTGGGAAGGCTAGATTTTGTGTGTAGAGGGAATTTACTCCAAAAGAACAGAGAGACAAAATTAATGTTTTCATTAGGGCGAGGGACCCTAAGGTGAGGCGTTGTGTCCCTGGGAAGAAAGGGAATTGTAGCGCAGACCATAGGAGATGGGCTGACTACGGAATTAAGGGTCAGGAGAATCCTGAGAGTTGTGAGTAGTTTGGGGCAGGAGTTCCCCATGGTAGTACCGAAGTGGCTATCCTGTATGGGATAGGGTACCATTTCAATGAAGTTTGTTGGTGGGGTTAGAGCCCCCTGTGTAGTGGGCCTATAGCAGATAGGCACTACAGTGAAATTTTTGGTTATTTTGTGAGGTAAATTCCCTGGAGGTTAAGTAAGATTGGATTCAGTTAGGAAGGAGGGAAATGAGAAACATTGCTGTAGAGAGTTAGTGTACTTGCCTAATGTGAAATTGAATTTTACTAAATTAATTTAGGAGAAAGTTTTGTTCGGTAAATAAATAATAATGGAAGATAGCTAGATAATTAATTAATTTTTTTTGAGTAAGGTGTTTTAAGTAATGAAATAAAATAAGGTGAAGTAATTTGAATAATTGGGGAGGAGTTTCTTTAAGAGTTTAGATAATTGTTTTTGAATTTATTGAGATATTCAGCCAGTGAAGTTTGAGTGTGAGAGATACAGTGAGATTTTAAGGAAATCGGTTGTTTATTAATTAGGACAAATGAGATTTTATGATTAAGAGTCAGTAAGCATAGTTAAAATTTACGACATGATATTTGTTGACAGTTTACAGTTATTAAGGAGAAAACAGAGTAATCTATTTATTTTTATTTTAATGGTTTGAAGATAAGATTATGAATTTTTTTTGGAAGTTTCTTTGGCATGTTGGAATAATTTTTTTTGATTTTTTAGAATTTACAGAGAAAATTTAATTGATTTACATTAGTTTGGAAGTATGGAGGTTTAGTGTTCGATTAGCCCTAACTTGATGGTCGGATCCCAAAAGAATGCCGTAAAACCGATAGCCAATTGAGAGGAATGCGGTAGGCGCTTGTGTAGAGAGGGGTTGTGGGAAAACTCCTTGGGACTGATGGCAGATCAGGGGCCCTAAATAGTGTGTGATGCTGTAAAACCAGTGCAGGGAAAGCCTGGTATGCTTAAATTTTTGGGCACAGGTTATGTAAACCTGGGGTTCCATGGGATTTAGTCATGTTAGCTGCTGTGAGACATTAAGATTTCCAGGCTCCATAGTAAATTCAATGTAAATTTTTGTTTTCTTAAAATAATAAATTTGTTTTTAATTTATTTAAAGATATTTGATTTGGAACAGTGAATACAGACCCCGAGGAATAAGAGTTGTCATGATGTGAGAGGAGAAGGTGGTAGGCCTAAAAGGGTACAGGCACCACAGAGGTTATGTGCATTGCATAATTTAAATATAAGGAAACTTGAGAATTTGAAATTTTGTTGTTGGTTTGTACACCCATAAGAAGAGTATAGGCAGAATTTTTATTGTTATGAGATGTCTAATTTAATTGAAAAGAAGAAAGTTTAAAGATGCAAGGTAACATTATTATTGTAATAATTGAAAGAGATTAAGAGGTAGAGAGAAATAGGCAGTTTTTGTTTGTAAGTACTAAAGTTTACATATAGAAATTTAGTAACTAAGAATGAATAATAAGTTAAGTCTAGTGTAAAAGTTTTTTTTAAGTTTGTTAAGTTAAGAGTCACAAGTAAATTTTTTTTTTAGAGAGAATGTCTTTGATAGGAAGTATTAGAAACTTATGGGAATTTTAGGGTAACATAAATAATGTAGGTAATGAATAATAAATAGATGGTAGGTCTTAAGTTAGGATTAACATTTGAAGCAGAATTTAATTAAGAAGAAGGAAAATAAATAGGCCTAATGAAAAGAACAAAAAAGGATTTTATGGTAAAGCATTTTTTTTAAGTAATAAACAATGAATAATAATGTTGTTTCAGGGTAATGTGTACTAATAATACAATTTTTTTTTAGGACCAAAGAACAGGAATTATGTAATTTAAATTAACATGTATTTTTGAAACTGTTACAGATTCCTTAAGATGAGCTGAGCAGCAGTCCAGTTTACAAGATGACAAGAGTTCGAGAGACAAGATACAAGATCACTGAAACAAGAGCCAAGACTGAAGATTCAAGAGAAGAGAAAGCTGGCAGCCATGGACTTACAAGTGGAGATTAATAAGGTTATGTAAAGTTTTATTTTTTTATGGAAGACAATAACTGGAGTTTTTTTTGTTATAAACAGTCTTTACAGAACTTTTTAGGTTATAGTAATGTAATGGAACTAGTGAGTTGTGGTAGCTGTCAAAAAGAACTAATACCTTAAGTTTAATTTTTAAAGTTAATTTTCTTAATTTACAGAGGGATTAGTAGTTTTTTTTAAACCTTATTTAGGTTGGAATTTAAATACAATAGCTTATTATAAATGTGTACGAACAGTTCAAGTTCACAGTACTGATAGGTAGGTCAGATGATCTTATTGATTTTGATGATTTGTTGTTTTGAGTTGATTTTTAAGTGTTGTGAATTAGACAATGAAATAGTTCTGAAAACTTAAATTATTTCAAGCTAAGAAATAGTAAAGTTAATTGTAACTCAAAGGACACCAGAATTTAATTTTTTTTTGAATTAGTAATGTTTGAAAATTTTATACTTTACAAGAAAGGTTATAAACAAACAGATCGGATGGAACAAGGATGCAGTAAATCACAATTTCATTTAGAATTATTGATTAGCTTTTGAGGTTATGAAGTAAAAGTAATTATAGTTTAAAAGTTTGAATAAAAAAAAATGGTTTTTTTTTAATTTGTTTGAAATAGAAAATTTAAAAGTTAATTAGTCATGATCTAGGTGGGTGATGGGGTGGGAATTGGCCACTCTTTTTCCCTATAACCTCCCTAACATGGCCTTCTATTAAAACTAACAGAAATAAAGAAGAAGAAAAATGAAGAATTATTAGTTAGAATGTTTCTTTCATGAAGATACCTGATGAACTTTTACTGTTTGGAAGAATAGAAGCAAGGTTAGTCAGATATTTTTACTCAGAAGAAGAAGAAGAAGATAAAGCAGTTTTATGACTCGACAAGCCAGAGATTGGTGTTTCCCCTCTGCGCTCCTATTGACTACGTTGTTTACTCTCATGGGATAGCTGGTTCGGCACCATGGAGAGAGATTGGTGGGCATTGTGGTTGCCCCCAGAAGAAAAGAAGAGTAGAAGAGGTTATGGGTGGGTCATGTGAACTGACCTTCAACCCAGTTACTTCGTGGGGACTATTTGCTGTATAGAGAAGATCAAGACTCAAGAGTTAGGGAAAATCATTGGAGGTCATGTTTCCCTTCCTTAAGTTTTTCCTATCAAATTATTTGCCTGATTAGATTATGCTAAGGGTGGGATACTTTATGTTAGCAGTTGAATTAATTAATTTTATTTTTTTGTGTGTTTGCATCCTTGCCCATCGATTGCAGTTTAGTAGTTAGTTTTGTATTTGTCAGGCGTGATGGTAATGCCTGTTGATGATGTTTCAGAATTGTAATCTGTTCGTGATGAGGATGGCACAACTCCGAAGCAGATGTGGGGAGAAGTTGTGAGCTGCCCTGGAAGCCAGTCCAGTAGCTGTTGGAGTTGAGTGGTGTTTGCTGATGGCCAGCCCAGGGAGCTACTCTTCTCGACAACACTGACTTCGAGGAGTTGCACCAACCTTCACGAGATAAGAGTTTAATTAATTGAAACACTGTAAGGACACTTAATTTTTTTTGAAGAACGAAAGAAGTATGGTAATAAACAGAAACCGAAAAAAAAAAAAAAATAATAATTATCAAGAATTTGCACATTGTTTAACGAATACTGAGAAACTAAGAACAGTAATTTAATTTGTAAAGAGAGCTTCACTAACAGAACAATTTTTTTAGAATTGAGAACTCGAGCCTCTGAAGGTTCCTGTGAGAACAAACCAGATAAAAGTTTTACATTTAATTTTATGAATACTTGTTGTTTTAAAATAAATCTTATGCAGAATCTAGATGTATGTTCAGACAGCAAGGAACTAAGAAAATTATTATTTTTGTGAAATGAGGAATTTATAGTTATGGTTTAATGGAAAAAGACAATTTGTAATTTTGAGGTAGCTCGATGGGGCTCGAGCTCTGTGAGGGGAGGGTTATGTCGCGGGTTGAAATTTTGCAGGGTTGTTGAAATCAAATTTAGGGACTTTACTGACGGGACTCTGGGCTGGCTGCTCTGTTCACTCGTCAGCGCAAGTGGCGTGACCATGTAATTGGGGCACGGGGCCGGCGCGGCGCGCTGCGGGCTTGCAGAATTTTGTTTGTTTGTTTGGCCGCGCGCTGGCGCAGCCACGGGCCGCAGTTACTGGGGCGCGCTGTCGTAACAAGCCGCGCGGTGTGGCCTGCACATTGGGGTAGAGGGGGGGGTAGTCTTCCCAGATGTTCTAGTTAGTTGTTTAGTAAATTTGACTTCAATAACGAGCTTTTGTTATGCTAGGCGCGGCAGGGCGCGCGAATTTAAGCGCAAGTGATTGGTGACTCGGGGCTCACTCAGGCGGAGGCTATGCGTCTCACCTGTGGTCACGAGTTGTTAGTTCGTTCGTGATGTAGGAATTCAGGCTCACTCAGGCGGAGGCTATGCGTCTCACCTGTGGTCACGAGTTGTTAGTTCGTTCGTGATGTAGGAATTCAAGCTTTCGGGCGGAAGCTATGGCCGACGCCAGAGGCCACGAGTCGTTTAATTTAAGTTAGGTCATAATGTAGTCATCTTCAAGCTTTCGGGCGGAGGCAATGGCCCTTGTCACTAGTCGTTTAGTTATAATTTTTAAAATGTAATGTTCGTTCGGATTTTAAGGGCAGGAGAGGCCCCTACGTTAGTTTTAAGTAATCGATCAAGAAAGGCTTTTCGGAAAATGTGAGTATGGACTTATCTTTGTTTTAATTTTAAGTATTAATTATGATTTGAGGTATTCGGAAGGACTAGGGAAGTGTTTAGTGAAGTTCTCTCATTCTCTCTCTTGTAAGGTCGTTCAATCGTTAAGGAAGTAAAGAAGAGTATTGTTTTAAATTTTAATCCCGATGTGTAAATGTTCGTCAAGAATGATGTTGATTATTTGACTTTAAGAATAAAATAATTTTAATTAAGTATTATGTTATTTTGCAAAATCTCCTTAGTTCAGCTCTCACCAGACATCCTGTACGGGATGACGAACCTATGATCCTAGGTACAGTAAAGTATTTTATGAAGTTAAGACTAGTTGATGCCAAGCGAGTTGTTTCTATGTAAAGAGCTACGATTCTCGCCCCCCCCCCCCCCTCTGAAGGTGGATCGTGACAGAAATGGCGGTGGCACCGGCTAGGTGCACGTGACAATATATATATATATATATTCTTGAATAAAACCATGAACTAAAATATAAAATCACGCGTCAATTTTCGTAATAAATACTCAGTTATCATCTCAGAAAAGGAATTTCATATACGCAAAAATAACCATAGCCATGTGTTGTACCTACACTTTTAAAATATTTTTCTTGTAGTAGGATATTAAAAATTGGTTCTCGGCAACATGTTTTTTATAATGAATCTTTTTGAAAAAGTACATAATTTATTTTCTGTGTGTCCTTGGAGACGGCAACACAAGAAGACACCCGGGCGTGAAGCTAAGGAGAAACGGGGTCTGTGTGGGCGTGGCAGGTAGCAGAGAAGACTGTCACGTCGGGATGTCCTTATGGACGTGTTCTCGCACTTTATTTCTATCGCGCGTTATCATTTATCTGTTCCCGGACAGGATCTAGGGGCGCTCGCCAGGATCCGGTGTCTTGTAACCCCGCGGCCAGCTGCCCGTCGGGCCCCGCGGGAGAGGAGATAGACCTTTTTTTCTTTTCTTAATTAAGACCCAACCCGTGCCTGCCCCGACTGCGCGGGGGCGCGCAGTACCTGGCATGGCGCCGATAAGGGCGGCGCGGGGTAGGCGACGAGCCGAGATCGTCGCCCTTATAGAGACCTCGACTGCCGACTTTTGGGACCCCGCTAGACTCCCTCGACAGGGAGGAGGAGTGGGGGACTCGTTATCTTCCCGGGACACACGTGTGCACCGCGTTCAATTTATCGCCCGAACGGCGCGCCACTTTAACAAGGCGACGCCGAAGAACATCAAGTAATTTCCTCCCCCCCCCCCTTTTCACCCTCGGGGGAGGAATTTGTAGTGGCCATCGTTGTTCCTCCCTCCCCTTCCCCCTCAAAAAACAAACAAATAAAAATAAGGAGTTGGGTCCTAGAGCGTCGCTACTGACCACAGATAGAAGCGTGTCGGCTATACGACGTACAACTCTCCAAGGTTCACGATTTTTTTTAAAACTTAATTATTGCCTCCACGTAGGCTGTAGGGATTGGAATTTCCAGGAGATGGCATGCTGTGACGTGGTTCGAGTCACTTTTTTTTTTACCTCACCATCCCATAATTCTTGATAACGTCATGTGATGGTTAATAAGCACGAATTAGAATTTATGTTGTTTAACATAGTCGCTTTCGTAAAATCATTCCTTTCCAACTGTTGCCAAAATGCTAACACTACCCTTCAGTCAATGTTTTGGGTGTCCCACAAACATGGCGTGGACCATCAGCTCGACAAATAGCTATGTTCACTCCGTATTCTTGTAATAATACATGCATAGCCATCCCCTGATCTAATTGGTATTTGCTAGTAACGATTTGCATGGCTTCATCAATAACAAGCTTTGTAAGTAATGGTTCGTAACATGCGTCAGTATCATTTTCGCCAGTAATTATTTTAATTAGCCCTGTGCATTAGAAAAGATTCATAGGAACGCATACGGAATGATGCGTTTATTATGCATCATATATATCGTGTAGTTACACATTCGATGTGCTATTTTACATTGAACGGTGGGCCATTTTGCCTTGGTTGTAGGCGACTCTGAAAATCCTTAAATGTGTTCTTCAATCTTTTGACAATACCAAACGTGTAAGTGGGAAAAGATATTTTTTTTTAAGTAGCCAGCCTTAAAACAAACAAAACTATCCCATTAAACATAGGAAGTATGTTCAATACAGGTACTACGACTTTTTTTGATTAGTTACATTGGCCATGTTAGCGGGAAGGGGGGGGGGGATCAAAGAGCCCTCCTTCACTGAGGGGGCCCGCTTACGCTTAAAAAATCAAAACTGGGAAATGGAAAATGGTCATAATAAACGTTATCTCGTTCCCCCCTTCCCTGATAATACCAACCGATTTTCGCACATGCCTGCGAATCAAGAGAAATTATGCGTAGGTACTGAAATAATGCGGTATGGAAGGACTTTTGAAATAGTTTTTTTTTTTCACCGTGTGATTATAAGGAAAGTTTAATTTCATTTCAGTATAAAATTTTCGCCATAAAACAGACTACAAACATTAATAGATTTCTTGTTTTTCATAGCAGATTGTGTTCTTGACCTACTTCGGGGAAGTTGGTTTGTTTTCGTTGTAGCTTTCAATTTCCAGTGCACGGTATTTGAAGTGGAGAATACGAAGATAAAAGAGTGTCTCAATCACGAGTAGAGTTCTCAATTTGTGAACCCTGAAGATGCCTGCTTGAGCGCAGAGCGAGACGTGAGTGCGGTCCACAACTCGGGAGCCGAGGTACGGAGTCTCGAGCGAGGAGCGGCACCGAGAGATAGCAGCCTTTCCTTCGGAAGGGGTGGTGGTGGGGGGTTATTTCCGGCGCGCGCGGCGGAAGTGCGGGATTGAAGCTCGGTGACGTGTGACGAGTTGCAGAGGGCCCGCGCGGTGCGGCTGCGAGGCGTCAGCCCCCCCCCCCCCCCCTTCAAGGGGCAGTCCACGGCCGGGGATTAGAAGGGACCTCACAAGGGGGGGAGGGGACCTCAGGGGCCGGCCATCACGTCTCCGCCTGGAACCAGGTCTCCTCTTAGCCCAGGAAACAAAGGTTTCAACCTGTGAAAAATTTGTCCAAAGCTGAATTTTTGCACAGTGGTAGAGTCGACTATGCTTAATAACATACCGAAAGTTTACCGCTGTAGACCTTGTGCGTATCACTGAAAATTTGCATTTAAGTCCTAGATGACAGCGACTTGCAGCAGTTCATTAAAATGCTTCCCATTTTCGCACTTTTTACCGTAGACTCTCGATAGCTATATGAAAATAATCTTAAAGCACTACTACTCACATTTATAATGAATAAAGTTCTAAAAGTTAATATTAAAGGTAAGAAACAAAATGTTTAATTAATGAAATAAGTTTTTTTACATCAGTCAAGGCAATAAAAAGACAGTTCACTTAAAAATGAAGGGTCTTACGCAAATATTTCTTTAACAAAAGCTGTTGTATAGTTCTTAAGCTTTACAGGGACATATCTCTCAAAAGTCTAGCTTAATTTATAGGATCACTAGACTCCCGAGCTTATCAATGTCGTCTACACACTGCGACAGAGCCACAGCCGCAAGCACTGTGGCCACTCTCACTCCCACGAAATAGAAGATTTTTAATCTTTGTAAACTTTTCTCCTAAATGAATTTTAAAACAGTGGTAACATTCAAGTTTTCTAGCAACATTTGAAATGTTTACCTCCGCAAACCTTGCGCGGAACACCGAAAAAGAGAAGTTAAGTCCTAAATAATACTTTATTGACCACTCAACAATATGGCACTATAACGTAATTACTATAGTATACTTTCAGAAAAGCAAACCAAAACTTACTCAAAACATTATTCTCAATGATTAAATTAAAAAATCTTTCACTACGTTTGACTAAATATGATATTTATTCAATAATATTAGAAAGGTGTTCTGAAAAAAAAGGCACAAATGAAAATACGTATAACAAAAACACGTAGAGCCCGATGTGAAAACATTAAATAAAAGTAGTTGCAAAGTTCTTAAACTTTAAATTAGTTTATTTGTTGAGAGCTTGGTACAATGTGTCTGACCGCTAAAGCGATCCGAGCCGCGTAGTGTATAGGCTACTACTGCGATGTTGTCGAAGTAGGCTCGGGTCGGGACGAATTTCGCTGTAAAGAAACCAATGTTTTTAATACATGGAAAATTATCCCAAAGAAGAAACTTAATACAGTTGCAGAATGAACGTTTTTTAGTAACATATCAAAAGTTTACCGATGCAAACCTTGTGCGTCACACCAAAAACCGAGCAGTTAAGCCCAAAATGATATTTTTTTGCAACGATCCACAATAATGGATATTGCAAATGCAGTTTATGGAGTAGACTGACAGTATGGAACCCAAAATAATCTAGAAACCTTACCCTATCTGAGAATAGTGATAAAAATACAAAGTTTTAACATCTTTCTATAAAATAGACAATTGAAATCATTAAAGTTAACGAAATCACTTTCATTCAATTTTTAGGAAATATAAATACATTTTACATAAACTTAAAGAGCCCAACATGGAAATCGCTTAGAGTAAACGTTGTTGCATATTTATTCATCTTTAAATTGGTATATTTTTTAAGTGTCTCATACAATAAGTCTGACTGCTGAAGCGATCCGAGCCGCGTAGTGTATACTACTGCGATGTTGTCGAAGTAGGCTCGGGTCGGGACGAATTTCACTGTAAAGAAACAAAGGTTTTTAATACATGGAAAATTATCCCAAATAAGAAACTTAATACAGTTGTAGAATGAACGTTTCTTAGTAACATATCAAAAGTTTACCGATGCAAACCTTGTGCGTCACACCAAAAACCGAGCAGTTAAGCCCAAAATGATATTTTTTTGCAACGATCCACAATAATGGATATTGCAAATGCAGTTTATGGAGTAGACTGACAGTATGGAACCCAAAATAATCTAGAAACCTTACCCTATCTGAGAATAGTGATAAAAATACAAAGTTTTAACATTTTTCTATAAAATAGACAATTGAAATCATTAAAGTTAACGAATTCACTTTCATTCCATTTTTAGGAAATATAAATACATTTTACATAAACTTAAAGAGCCCAAAATGGAAATTGCTTAGAGTAAACGTTGTTGCATATTTGTTCATCTTTAAATTGGTATATTTTTTAAGTGTCTCATACAATTAGTCTGACCGCTGAAGCGATCCGAGCCGCGTAGTGTATACTACTGCGATGTTGTCGAGGTAGGCTCGGGTCGGGACGAGTTTCGCTGTAAAGAAACAAAGGTTTTTAATACATGGGAAATTATCCCAAAGAAGAAACTTTGTACAGTTGTAGAGTGAACGTTTCTTAGTAACATATCAAAATTTTACCTATGCAAACCTTGTGTGTCACGCCAAAAACGAACAGTTAGGCCCAAAATGTCAATTTTTTGCAACGATCCACAATAATGGATATTGCAAATGCATTTTATGGAGTAGACTGACATTATGGAACCCAAAATAATCTAGAAACATTGTCCTATCTGAGGATAGTAATAAAAAGTACACAGTTTTAACATATTTATATAAAATAGACAATTTAAATCATTAAAGTTGAGAAATTCATTTTCATTCAATTTTACGGATAAGTTAATACATCTTACATAAATATAAAGAGCCCTACGTGAAAATCGCTTACAATAAACGTTGTTGCATATTTATTCTTCTTTAAATGGGTATATTTGTTAAGGGTCTCATAAAATTTGTTTGACCCCTGAAGCTATCCGAGCCGTGCAGTGTGTACTATTGTGAGGTTGCCGAAGTCGGCTTGGGGTCGGGACGAATTTCGCTATTAAGAAACATGGAAAATTATCCCAAAGCAGAAACTTTGTACTGTTGTAGAATAAACGTAACATGTAAAAAATTTACCGATGTAACCCTTGTGATCACACCAATAACGAGCAGTTAATCCTAAATGATAATTTCCCAAACGATCCACAAAATTGTGTTTCGTAAATAATTTAATAACTCCATAAATAATTTTTTAAGTAGGTTCTCAGTATACAGCAAACTTGTTTTTTCCTCAAACGCCATACTGCTACGGTAATAGGAATATGAAATCACTACAGACAAGATTTTGTTCCGTTTACTATGGTGAAACCAGAGCTAACCGAGAAATGACCGAACGTCCCGGAAAGTTGTGATATTTGACGATATTGCGCGAGTAGCACACCCGTACGTGACTACAGAGAATGGATAGTTTCCTTAACCGTTAGGATTTCTGGTACGAACACCCTCTCACAGGTAGGGTCATAAAATACGGTCAAATCTTGCAAAAACATCCACCACCGCTCTTTGCCACTAGCAATCCAACGACGTCAGCTAGGCGCAGCACTCAAATACATTAACTTATAAAAAAACTGAATATGTAATGCTACCTATACATTTTACAATACAGCTCGTGTTTTATTTCTTTTCTGAAAAAAAACTATTATTATAGGAATTATGTTATAAAAGTGAAAAAAAAAAAACTCAGAGTACATTTATGATTAATCGTTTTATTCAATTATTATGTAGTAAACTGTTTTTAAAGAAGTAAATATATAATTTTTAATATTTTCGAATGCAGGCTACATAAAATTTTGCATTGTTCTGATCGAAAATAAAACAATGTATCAGAAATAAAATTAAAAAAAAATTTTGTTGCTAAAAAAATAATTTTTCATAATAAAAGTTTTGAAACAGAATAAACCCATTTAGATATAAAACCAGAGGTCCTCTAGAGTTTTTCATTTACAAGTTCCAAGCAGAAATCGTTTATTGTTAATTTTATTGTATCAAAAAACATTTATATAAGAAAAAATGCATATCTCATTACATGTAACATAAATACTCCCTCTCATATGAATTAGCTATGTTTTAATAGTCCCTAAATCAGACCCAGTTGAATGAGTGTCGCAGTACGCAGTGTGTCGCAATGCCGCGCTGGAACGGCGCGGCGGTGGCCGTGAGAGATCAGTACGGCCGCAGTACACTGCAACGCTCGGGCCGCTTTAATGAGCCAACTAATTACGTTAGACTCTTTATAAATAAACTGTCTTAAAGCTAAAGGTATAACCAAAAACATTTATTTGGACATTTTTCGCATTGGGCTCTTCAAATTGGTGTAAATCGTATTTTTATCTGGGTGGCAAAGATAAATAAATATATGTCATGAATTAATCGCTTAATATCATATCTTTAATATTAACCATTTATGCTTTTTACAACATTAAATGCTGTATTAGAGTCTCTAGATTATTTTGGTAATTTTATGGACAGTCTAAATTAAAAACTGTACAAATGGGTAGCATTTTAATGGACTGATGTAAGTCGCTGTCATCTAGGACTTAAATGCAAATTTTCGGTGATACGCACAAGGTCTACAGCGGTAAACTTTCGGTATGTTATTAAGCATAGTCAAATCAACCACTGTGCAAAAATTCAGCTTTGGACAAATTTTTCACAGGTTTGTGCCTTTTAAAGTCTTGGTTTCCTGGACTGATTCTTTTTTTTTATGTGTAAACATTTTTACTCTCGGTATGCGGCTTTTTGGTAGGAGTATTTTCGTGAATGTAACGCAAGTAAAAATGAACGGAAATGTGACATAAAAGTTTGCGGACACACGTTTAGCAACATAAACCCGTATATGTTCACTTTCTTGAACATTAGGGGGACATACCGAATGAATAACAAGGGCATGCCAAACGAAACTTTATTTTGGTGAAACTACCCCAGAACATATTTGGTCAACTAAAACATTTAAAGTAAGACGTAATTAAAAGTTTTAAAATACGTAAGAAAACAGACATTACATTCATTATAATACATAATCTCCTTGAAAAATTCCAATAGGGTGATAGAACGCACGTTTGTAAATATCATGGGCGAATGGTTGAAGTGGTTCAAAACCTAGTCACAGGAAATTTGAATTTACTTTTTAAATAACATCATATTATATAATAATGTTGACTCAGCTCAATAAAGTTAAGGTTTGGTTGTAGGAAGTATTTGCAGACTGATTTCAGTCATTTGAACAAAAACAAATACGAAATCTATGCATAGTGTTATAATATGTGTTTTTAAATGTTTCAGGTTATTTTTTAATAAGGCCATGGAATTAAAACTATTGACGTTTGCGGAAACTTTATGGTATTAGTTGTTGAGTGAATTTTAACAATATTGGCAATATTATAGTAAAATTCCTTGTCGAAAATCAGGTGCAAAGCCGGGGTTAAGTATTGTTTCAAGTCTTTTTCACTTATATCGGAGCCGTTTCTAATAATTATAATGTCCGTGTGTTTCGTGCTGCTATCTGCGAGTGATGGGGGCAAGCATAGTTTACTATTTAGTCAGCGAATTCTAGCGGTGGATGCAGAAATATTTGCGTGATTAACGCCAGAAATTTTGGTACTTAAAAAGCGAGCATTTTATTTGTTAGTATATTTATCAGGTTAAACTTTATTTTAAATAAATATATTTTAAATTTAATGTCCGATTTTATATTATTATTTTATTTGCAACATGAAAAAAAATGAGAACACATGAATTTTATTGTTACCGAGGTTTGAAGTTAACACATAACTTCTTTTTCTTTTAATTTTTCTGTCAATACTTTTATTTATGGGCTATTTTTAATTTGTTAACTTGACACCTCCCTTGCATTTGTTTATTTGCCACAAATACTTTCAAGAGACATTCATTAAGTGTGTAAAAAGGTGCGCAAGTCTTCGTAATAATAATCACTTGCGTGACGTATTATAGGTACCAATGATATTACACCGAATGAATGTCTGTTGAAAATATTTATAGCAGATGAACAAATACAAAGGAGGTATTGAGATAATTTTTTTATAAATACCCCTTAAATAAATTAATGATGAAACAATTTAAAAATAATCAACGTCACGTGTGAAACTAATCTTAAAACCTCATCAAGACAGTATTTAACTTCTGTCTAACAAATGTTTTACTATATAGGCTAGCATATTGCAGATTACTTTTTGTTGTTACTTTTTCAGCCAACGCTACTGACGAGTGTTTCACAACAGAGATCATCTGCTTTGATGGTGCCCATGACACGAATGGCCAGTTGCACCTTTCTGCGCTTCGATTTACCATCCAATGATCTTGGCCCAAGAATTATCTCCGGATCATTCCCTCAAACGTTGCGTCGACACAGACCGGGACTACTCGACCGACGCTCACGTGAACCGAGGTTCATGCATTTTCAATCTGCGATAACTGGTAGCAGCAGTGTCGAAAAAAAAATGTTAGATGCGTTTCTATCGGTGGACTGAGGAGATATTAATTCGCTAAATTCGATTGTGACACGGTTAGCAAATAGTTGATTCTATTGCCACAAGATAGCAGCTCATATGGTCGCTGCCTTATATCAGTTGATTTTTAATAACGATTGGAATCACATACTGGTAATTAAAAGTTGTTAGAAAACGAATTGGTCTGAAGTCATAAAAGATAATTCTTTTTAATAGGGAAAGTAATTACGATGAAAAAAAGAGCCTTATTCAACCATTAAAATAAAATAAAGAGCATTTCAAACACTTAAATTCTGCTTACATCTCGTGAGAAGTAATTTTGTCTCTAGAAAAAGAAGTATTTTGTCATAAATATTTTATAATATACTTTTCTATAGTATGAAATTTTTTAAATAGTTCTCTTAAATTTATGCTATATTGAAGTTATAACCCGCATTATGTCCGTTAAATTCCGAACTCGCAGTGATCTTCCGAAACACAATGGTGCAACAGAAGATGTGGTCGAGCCACGATCTAGCCCATTCATGAAACGAGACGACGCTTGAACTCTTAAGAAGATGACCAAGAATGCGTTTGCGCATCTTTCCCAAGCTTCGCCTCTGGAAGGCCAAGCCCAGTGACGTCATTCGGCATTCAGGCGGCAAAGGACTTCCAGCCTAGGTTTACTTATAAATATTTTTATTTTAAAAATAATAATTAGAGTAATACAGTGGTACATTTTTTACTATGCATAATCCAAGACATTTTATTTCTCTCTAATTATTACAGGAGGGAAAACTAATATGAAAAACACATGCCTAATGATGCATGACTTTAATTTTTACACTTTAACTGCCGCGCCATTTTACTTGTTAACTGGTCTCCGCGTGATTCACTGTTTGTTAAATACTGTGGAGTCTGCTGGTACACCAACTGATAATGCTGCTACCACTGGCATTTCTGTCACTACTGCTATACTACTGCAGCTACTGATATTGCCGACTGCCAGTCATCTCCTGAAACATAGGAGGTAATTGTTGAGTTCTAAACTTAAAGTAACTTGATTTTAGTCTGCCCCGGCTGTTTGACGTGTGGGCGGACTCGGGTGCGGGGAAGGTGTGTTGGGGAGGGAGAGAGAGAGAGAGAGAGAGAGAGAGAGAGAGAGAGAGAGTCTCCCCTCCTGGTCGCGCCGCGGACCCGCCATTGTGCGGGGATTAGCGGCCTCGCGCCTGCTCGCACACAAGAGCTCCTCTTCGAGCCCTCTCCGGCCGAGTCAACACTCCAACTGTTGTAGCCGCCACGCCAAACCCTCCCCTCCACTCGCACGCCTACCTGGGCCGCATTCCCTTCCGCGCCGACAGCGCTCCGCTCACGCGGCATTCGCCCGCGGAAAAGATAACCAAACCACAAATATTCAACCATGTAATCCGCTATCGTAATTTAACTAAATCAATGTTTTTTGTGTAGACTTACACAAGATTCATTTATGCGCAACAATTTTTTTTGACGTAACAACGTCTAATAAATCGATAAACGCCGGCTGCATGCACGAAAAAGTGTCCCGTTACGCACATTGTTCCGTTACGCTGTGTCCCGTTATGCTCATTGTACGCTTGCGCCGAATCTATCTCTCTTCCACTCGATTGGCCTATGCGTCCGAGGAGAAGAAAGACAGCGGCAGCACACAACTTACATTTACACGTGAACTGTTTCGTCGACTGTTTATAAAGTGAAGTGAAAAGTTAATGTGGTTTTCATTGCTTATTACAACAACAATTTCGGCAATAAAGGTTTATTATTCTTGCATTTTAAAAATCTGATTACTAGTATAATTTCAAGTATTTATTCTTTTATTATTAAAATAAAAATGATTCAATTTTATTCATAAAAGTATGCAATCATTTCATCAATGTTTTGTTATGACGTTGTCACGTTAAACTATCGTCCGTCAACCGACTTTACAGACAACCAATTTTTTTTCAAAACTCACTAAAACTACGTATATTTGTTTGGGACGGGGTCTGGGTTAAAAGAAGACCCTAGGTGCGTCCCTGGCTGAAGCCTTTACGCCCAATCATGCTGGGTTTCAGCCATGCAGAAAGTGTAGCATGCTTCGTGTGCTTTGTTCGGGGGGTTGGCCAGACACGGCAGCGATTGATGCCCCGACCAACTCCCCTGTCTTAGATCCAGATTATAACTGGTTAAGTTGGGCCCAGGCAAAACTTCCGTTGACTCTGGGAAAACCCCGGCGTTTATTCGTGCGTGGTTAAATTATGCACAACACTTAACTATATGGAGGTTTAAAATATTACTAAAAAAAAAATAAAATTATTTTCCTGTGTTATGTTCATCTCCAATTTCATACCTAGGATGACCTAGTTCAGTGCATTATTCTTCACAAGGGAATTAAGGAAAGAAAAAAAAATCGAATATGAACACTTTATTGTAACTGTAGGCCTAGACTGAGAAGTGTGATATTTTTTTTGTTTGCGCGCGTGGACTAACTTCAGCGAGGATTACAAGCACCTCCACCGGCTGGTTCTCGCTAAGGACAGGGGAATGGGGAAGTATCAGAAGGAAGCTAGTACTCTCTATGGTCGCCCGGTTGGAGGGGGGGGGTGTCTAAGCCGTGCACCACAACAAGGGCAGCCAGCGGAGTGTACACAGGCCTGACTGACGGCCACACAAGTCAGAGAGGCAGCGAGGGGCGCGACATTGTGCCCGCAGATATGTATCTGGCCGCAGCTTCCACAACAACACCTGGGCCCATTGTGGGCGGCTCAGCTGCCCGCCAGGGGTGCCAACTGCCCGCGCGCCCTACCGCAGTTGTCGGCCTGCGCCTCCCTCCACGCGCTCAGTTGGTACACTGAGTTGGTCCGTCGGCTGTCCTATGACTTTAAGACAAACGACAACACTCATTTGCCGCATTTTCTCCCATTTAGAATATCAGTCGTTAACGTTTTTGACGTGACGTCTAATAAATCGATGAACGCCGGCTGCACGCACGAAAAAGGATGACTCATTGTCTCGTTACGCTCATTTTCCCGTTACGCTGTGTCCCGTTACGCTCATTGTACGCTTGCGCCGCATCTATCTCTCTTCCACTCGATTCAAACAACCATCGATTTGACTTTTTCGAGGCACATTAAACTTGAAACACTCCCATTCGTTTCCTACTTTTCCTATCATCGTCCTATCATTAACAGAATAACACAGATTAGAAGAAGTTAAATAGCAAACATGTATAAAAGTTATAGTTAAAATAATCTGTTCGTTAAAGTAATAAACATATTTGAATTAATGAGTGCAAATAAAAATAAATTTATCAGTTAAATTGTAGATTTCATTTCACTCCTTTGTAGCTATACAAAATAGTGATAATTCAATAAAAATGATTCAATTTTACTCATAAAAGTATGCAATAATTTCATCAATGTTTTGTTATGACGTTGTCACGTTAAACTATCGTCCGTAAACCGACTTTACAGACAACCAATTTTTTTTATTATTTTTTGCAAACTTTTTCAGAAATACAATAAGGACTTAGCAGTAAATCTAAGATAAAGATATTACGCAATATATCTATTTACTATTACGGAGAGACAAATCACTATTTGTCACTACTCATAGAGCATAAAAATTTTCATGCTTACATGTTTCATAAATATGTAACAAAATGTTGATATATTGTAATATTGATGAAAGTTTTTTTTAATATATATATATATATATATATATATATTTGAAACGATTTTGCTGTATGTAATTATTGTTTAGCTATTGTATAAGATGTATGCGACGGTGCAAATAAATTTCCGTAGACCTAAGTATTATATTTATATTTATGTGTATATATGTGTGTGTATAAGAGTGTTTCATTAATATTAAAAAAAATTCTAGATTAAACAGAAATATAATTAGGACGTCACGAAAAATATTCCCGAAATGTTTGGATATTCGGTATTTTTCAGAGATGGTTACTGTAGTTAAAAACACACCAAAAATTAGCTTCTTATTGTACGATAAAATAAACATCAAAATTACTTACTGTAGTTATCTTGAAATAACTTTTAGAAACGTAGGCCTATGTTAACGTATGATGCACGTTAGTTAACATTCATTAGGTGTATGAAGTAACATTAGTTGAGTACTTTCTGCCAAATTTATTTTCCCGCAAACATTACCGATTTGTTGTTGGTTTTTTTTAGAGGCATTTATAACATTCAGTTTTCTATTTCTTCATTACTGTACACAGTTAAAAATTTTAACCTTTAATTTAAGAACAACCCTGGTTACAAATTATCCAGGGATTTTCATATATTTACTGTTATCTTCGTAAAATTGTGGGAACTAAGTTCACTTACTTTGAACATGAGCTAACAAGAATAACGTTGATATATAAGGAAAAACATTCAAAAACTGGTGATGGTTCATGCGAAAACACACTTATTTCTTTCACGTGTGCGTCTACCCTGTTTATAAAGAAAAAACATAATTCAGAAGTTGATATACGGTGTAGTTTATCCGAAGATCCTGCTATCTGAAATTACGAATAACTCTTTGTTTATTTCAGATGATTTCTCCATTTAAAAGTTCTTAAATTTATAGTAAATTAATAGTGTAACAGGTAAGAAACCGAAGATAACAACATGGAGCCAAAATTATTTCACGGATTCATTGGATAGCAAAGTAGACTTAAAGTACATACACATTTGCTCCACGTTGATTACTGAACTATGGTGCTCTTACACGACATTCATAGAGAAGAAATAAGTACTAAAAAACGCGTAACCCGTCAAAAAAAATGTTACCTTGTTATAGACCAATGAGCTTTCTAAAAAGGCATGATTTTGTTGAGTTAATTGTGTCCAAACTGGAGAGCAGTGCAGTGTATTTTTTTTTGTAAATGGAACAGAAATATCCATGTAAAATTACAGGTACTTGTAAATTTGTACATTTACATAAAAACAACTGTAATACTGGGTTCCAATTCTTACCCGGGCATTTATGATTTGTGTTGACCCAGTACCTCCAATAGTTAAATAGTTAACCGTTCCCTGAATAGCTTTACAGTATTAACTGCGCTCATAATAAGCATGACACATAATAAAATCCAATTGCGGAACATTAGATAATCTTTTGCATGGTTTAAGCAAATTTATACTTGAATGAAACGTCAATTAAAACATAGATTTATGCGCCAATTTTTGTAAGAAATACATACTCAGTATTATCTCGAGGAAAAAAAACGTGATTCATATATGCAAAAATAACGATAGCCCTGTGTTGTACACAGTTTCAATATCTTTCTTGTATTACAAACTAATTTCTTGGCCACTGGTTCCCAAAAGGGATCTTTTGTAAAAGTATATGAATTTTTTTTTTCCTGTGTGGCTCTCTAGATAACTGAGAAACATGTTACGACGTGCGAAATGTTTGTAACGAAATCGAAATCCAACACATCTCGGACGGATACAACAGTAAGTGGTTAATAAAATCGCGCGCTCGGACGAACACAGCAGGCCCCAGCATTGGAGGGAAGGTCGTTCGCAAGTAACGATTCCTGGGGTCTTGGCGCGTGGTTGGTGGCAGAAGGATGAAGCGGGGGGGGGGGGGGGGAGGGCGGATGCGGATGCGGACGTAGACGATGTCCTCACGGATGGGGCAGTAAAGTTTTTTTTACACCACCCGCGCAGCGCTGCAGCTGCTCTCTCCCTGCGTCAACGGCAAAGGGAGAGGAAAGGGGAGAGAAACGTAAAGAGTTGTGAGGTCCTTCTTGGTCTGCAGTACGTATCGCGGGTTCACATGCACTCAGTGTCACTCATGGGCAGAGGCCGGGGTAAAATTTTTAGGATTCATTTCGTGATATGCTAAAAATTCAAACAACTATAGGTATTTTTGTGCTGCTTCTGCCGTCTGGAGGACTGTGGGCCGTAGTAGAAGTATCGAATAAAACGCTACCCAGTCGAGACGACTCTCAAGTGAGCAGCCGATGTGCCGGGCGGCATTTCCCCCGAGTGTGTGCAGAGGAACGCGGAGTCCATCCTGGAGGTCACTGAACCCGCGAATTTTTCTTCCGCAACCTCTGATCACAGCTGGATCTCTTAAGGGCCCCGCCTACCTGGACACACATACGGTGTGCAGAGCTTCAGGAAAAACAACGCGATTTCAAAACTACTCAAGATATCCGAGTGGGGCCTATTTACGAATAGCATTTAAGAGTTCGCTGAGGACCGAAAAGTACTTTTAATTTCGGATTAAGTTTTTAAACTGTATTTTTAGAAGCGTTAAAATGCCTAAAACGCGTGTTTTCAGAGTAATTTTTAGGCATAAAACAATTAGTACAGATTCTTGAAAGCACTTAAGGGGCTTGCATAACGCCTTTATCTTCATTTCTCCGCCATATAATGTTATGGTCACCGCTCAAATTTCACAGTTATCCTGTGACGACGAGAAGACTGCGCGCCAGTTCAGAGACTTGCGCTTAGAGGCTATACCGCGCTGGAAGCACCAGCGAGCGTCGCGCTTATCATCCCGCCTCACTAACACACATACACCCCCGACGAGGCGGGCCCCTTAACACCTCTCCGTATTCTGTATCCACGCCCGTGGGGTTCCCAGGCCGGCAGGGCTTGCTCTAAGAATGCTGGGTTAACAAATAAAAAGGGGAGAGAACCCTCGACCAAGACACCGGACCCGCGATCCAGACGACCTCCGGGTTCGAGTCCCGGGGCAGGCCATTCTGCTTGATGTTTCCTCCGTAGTTTCAAGGGAAGTATTTTTGATGAAGAGTGTATGTTTTTTTTATATAGTTTGTTAATAAAATCACGTTACTAACAATTTTCTCGTTCTATAATAAAAAAAAACTTTCTTCAACTGTCAGGGACCAACAAATCTAAAAATTTATAAGACAAAACAGTTGTGACGTTTCGGGAAATGACATCTATTCCCGTCTTTAGACACAGACAGATTTCCCCGTTGAAAGAATCATTCATAGAATATACCGTACGTACTAGCTGCAGTCCCCGGCGTTGCTCTGGCTGGACACAGGGTGATATAATGTATGAGATTTAAAGCAAAATGGATGGCGCTACATGACACTGTGGTGGTCATAGCTATAAATGACATACAATTGCTGTTTGCATGTCTATGACCTATGATTTTATGTTTACACATGACGATCGGTTGAAAAGTTTAGAAGTTGATGCGCTGCAGCGCCATCTAGCGACGAGTTACAAATAAATGAATCGCATAAAAACCTTGTCCATGAAAAAAAAAACTCTTTGATGTTGCCAACATTCATGGCGATCGATCAAACGGTGTCCGAGTTTATCAACATCGTGCATACATACATAACTTCTGTGTTTATATATATATATATATATATATATATATGTATGTATGTATGTGTGTGTGTGTGCGTGCGCGCGCAAAAATAATCAAAGCAATGTGTTGTCCAAATTAATAATATTTTTAGTGCAGTATTACAAACTATTTATTGGCAACTGTAAGCCAAAATAACGTTCACAGTTTCTCGCGTGCAGACTCGGACAGCAGCTCTGGTGAAAGCTTTCATCGGAGAGTGTACGAAACCTTACCTCACGCTCAGCTACCGCGCAGTCAGTTCGCGTCGGACATCACGTGGTTCGGTGCCCGACGTTACCTGGGAGGCCTCGTAGCTTTGAACCTCTGCGCGTAGCCGAGCGTCGTAAAACTTTACCTGTTATGGTACTTTTTTTTTTTTTCATTTCGTCGGCTACGCGCCTTTATGGTGCTCTGAGTGGTAACCTTAACATTTTATAGCGCGGGAAAAATGAATATTCAGCCTTCCTGCTTCTGCCGGTGTGTTCTTCCGAAATTACGTACCGTAATTTAAGTAATATTTTTAGTCGTTTTCATCGTAAAAAAAAAGAGGTTTATCCAAAAAGAAACGATAAAAAAAGGGCATGCGCGGCCGTCACGCACGTTTGAAGTGAAAATTCACACGTTAAAAATCCACTTATACGATAAACCAAAATTTTAATAACTATCTTGTACAACAAAACTGAACAATTAAACTCACAATGGAGGTTCACACTAAAGGTAAAAAGCATTGCGACGAAAATCCCGCAAAGAGTCTTACAAGTGTCTGACTCTTTACTTTATTCGTTAGTGTTGCACTTTTCGTTACTTTTTGACAAGTCATGCATTTTTAGAAGAGTGAAAAGGCCTGAAACGCCTGTTTTCTGAATATTTTTTACACATGAAACACCTGGTAAAAATTATTGAAATCACCCAAGAACCTTGCATTCTGCCTTTATCTACATTTATCTGTCATCTAATGTTATGGTTATCGCTAAAATGTCATAGTTGTCATAGCCTTTGCACGCCGAAAATACTACGCGCCATTTCACAGAATTGCGCTTAGAGACGATACCACGTTAGAAACACCAGCGAGCGTCGCACTTATCATCCCGCCTCACTAACACAGTTACGCCCCTTAAGGGGTAGTTTCCTCGAAATATCAAGTAGGCAGTGACCGTCCTCCTGTTTAGAAGGTCAAGTGTGCAAAATTTCATCGAGATCGGAGTAAAACTGCAAACAAACAAACAAACAACGGGAACACTTCTTTTCATACCTATATAGTATAGACAGTCAGATATTTATCAACCAGCTCCAGCCTGTAAATAAACATAATAAAGTAGCTGAATATTTCACGTTGAAAGACTTCAAGTGTCATAGCCGTTGATAAGTACCATCTCCACGAATGCAAGTCCGAGTGCGCAAAGCTAGTTCCTAGACAGAATAAAAAATTTTTACCTACTTTTGCAAAAGATTCCTTTGGAAACCAGTTGCAAGAATTAGTCTGAAATACTACAAGAAAAATGTTATATGGGGACAGTGTTCTGGTGGTGTTATACGTTATGTGTGTCATGTAAACTGTCTCAAATTTGACTGATGGTCTACGTATCCTTCTCCCACTGCTGTTCTGTTACTAACACGTAAATTGATCCACGTGACTGTCGCCTGGCCCTGATTTACAAACTGGCCAACTGCTCTAGGCAAAGGTAACTTTATAAAACACATCGATACGGTTATTTAAGCATATATGTAATAACTTACGTTTTTCGTGATAACATGGAGTAGTATCTTATTACGAAAATTGGTGCACAATTTCATATTGTTATTTATGTTTCATTTAATCATAATATCGAATATTTTATTGGATATTATATTGTTTAGATATGCTTATAAATGTGCGCAGTTTTAACACTTAAAAGATATTCAGGTTCATAAATATATAGGCCTATATATGACTAATGTAGGTACTAGGACAACACAAAGCATAAATGCCCGGGTAAGAATCCGATTACTAAGAACACTATTGTGTAGTGATATAGTTGTTTTCTTGTAAATGTATTACCTTGGCCATCGAAAGAAAATAAGGGACTGGAGACCATTTTGTCGAGTACCTTTGCCAGTACGTTAGTGTAAAAATGTATAAACCTCACAGTTAAAATTAATCAGTTCTCGCAAGGGATGTGTAACATCTCACCTCGGTAAGGAGCAAGTTCATGTGTTCTCAGGTTGCAAATGCACTTATGTACCTATAATACGAAACTCGAACACGAATTTTAACGTAGAATTCATGTCGAGCATGATATAAAAAACGAAAATTTAGTTTTCAACTAAATTTCTGGATGTGAATCTGGCGTAGTTTCCGCACCCGTCACTAGAATTAGCTGCTAGAGCAGCTACATCGGCTATTGAATCATACCATTTGCAGACACAAATTTTAATGTATATCATGAAACGACTCCAATAGAAGCGTAAAAGACTTGAAAAAAAACTAAACCTCGGCTTTGGCCATTATTTTCGACAAGGAATTTTATTAAACTACTGTGAAGTTTACCTTTGGCTTTGTGAACTTTGGTTCGTGCCATGCACCACAGATGGTAGCACCGTGGTTACACATTTCCGCACCTATACCGAGAGCTAAGATGTTACACATAGAACTATTTAAAGCCTGAGAGTTAACGTGGCCATACCTGTAAACACAAACTGGAGAATTTTTACACTTTTATAGTTTACAATGAATTTAATTAGTAGGGACAGGCAATTTTCGTTAATAAATCTGAACGCCTATTAGACTGCAACAAGGTGTACGCGCACCAGCGGTTTCTTCCTTGTGATTGGCGGCTGTCTGCGAGAGAAGTCGTTGCCTTGTTTGACCGAGCCACTTAGGACGCGTTTGCTTCCCCACTAAGTTACTGTTATTGGTGTTGTAACAATTGACATGCGCCTGAAAGAAATTCACCCAATCACGAAACACAGACGATGCTACAGTGTTTTAACTTATAACTAATCTCGGAATCTTTTCGCGAAATATGCATGGCCCTATTAATTAGCAATAGATAGAGACCTGCAAAATTCGCGGTTTCGATGGCCTTCAGGATAGACTGCACATACCCCTGTACACTCGGGCAAATAACGCAAGTTCATTGGCTGCCGACTTGTAAGTCGTCTCAGCTGGTTTGTCTGTGATTCGATCCTTCTTTGTTTGAGGGTTTATAACTGGTTGAGATTCGTCCAGATGAACAGTAAGCCAATAGCAAAATTATCTAAGAGGAATATGTGTTTGTATTCTAGCCTATCACCCAATGAATCCGCGAATTTTGCAGGGGTCTAGCAATAGATTTGTAATTTCCTTTTGGCGATCGAGCCCTCTGCTCTCTTGACGGCTCGGCCTGTTACCATACTTGTTTCATCCGGGTGTGATGGGGTCTCTGTGGCGGCCCTTTCAGGGGTGATTGCCCCTCGAGGGGTCCGCCGGTTTACGCCCCTTGGCCGGTCGTATCCGCACCGCCTGGAACGACCGCTCGCGCCAGCCCTCCGCCTGACTGGTCAGCGCCCCCGGCTGGCCGCTCGCATGCAGTCCGTCGAGTTAACTACGCGCGGCAGGTTGCGCGACAAGCTGAACCCCGGAGACATTAACGTCTTGGAGTCCTTCGGACCAAACCTGCCGGTCAAGTGTCGAGCGAGCAGCGTTTCAGGGAAGTGCTTCCGGCTGAGTGTTACGTCTCCCGGCCTCGATATTGGCGAGTAGCAGGCCACGGCCTTCCTCGAAGATAAAAATTAATTAAACTGGAGAGCACTTGTCCAAAGGCTCATTTCACATTATCGGTTTTTTTTTTTACCACCCGGGTACCGGACGAACATATTGCCGAACATATTGCCGGACATATAAAATTTATTCGTCACTTACACACAACACCATATTTGTCCGGTTTTTAATAGGTTGTTGCAGTATTGGATAGAAGTCAGAAATTACGCGCTGTGCTAATTTTGGTCCAAAGATATATAAAAAGTTATATAAACTGTTTTGGGTACATCCTCTCTTTTAGTTATAAAGTGTGAAATAGGAGTGTTTCTTCTATTTCAATAACTGAGACAAGATGAAGAGACATTTAAATCCTTGTAGTCCTCCAATCATCATCCCACAAGACAGGCATTTTTTTTTTTTTAACTAAACAGATTAATTCGTTGACTTCAATGTCAAGTTCACTCATATTTAACACAACTCTGGAACAACACTTCACTCGAATTGAAGGCCTCCGGAAGAACTGTCCGGTAAACTGCTAGAAAGAGTGAACGAGCCAGCACTTAAAATTTATCTTAAAAGTGATATTATTTAGACATACTAGTTAGGACCGTGCATTTTACTGAAAGTATTTTCAGACAGACTGATTGTTATAAAATTGTAGCATTTACAGTGTTTCGTGGTACAAGTCTACTTTCAGCACACCAATCACAACCATCCTGAAACTCTCGCAGACGGCAGCCAATTACAAGGGCACACCTCTAATGAGCGATCACATTTTTTAGCAAAAAATTTCATGCCTCTAGCAATAGGACGAATTTCACAAAATTTATTGTCACTAAGGGCAGGCATTTTTCGCGGAAAATCCTAAACACTCACAAGACTGCAATAAAGGATGCCCGCACGAGCAGTTTCTACCTTGCCATTGGTGACAGGGCCATTCAGGGCAAGTAATTTCTGTAATTCGTGTGCTGGCGTTAGACATGCACATGAAAGAAACTCAGCCAATCACGAAACACAGAGTATACATCAGTTTTACAACACATAGCTGGTCTCGAAATCTTTTCGCAAAAAAAAATGCATGTCCCTAATAATTACTCAAAGTGCGAAAGATCGTATGTCTTAAAATCTGCACACAGCTGATTTGGGCTTACGATGGCTTGTTATGCAAAGGCTTCTGGTTTCGAGTGTGAATATTTTAATTTTCTAAATAAGTCACGACTTTCGTCACCGTTGTTGAAATTATCAAAATAAAATAACAACTTTGTCAAAAATGATCTAGTCATTAAACGATGATTTTCGGCTCGTTGGTGATGAAAATATACGCCGCAATTGGTAAAAAAAAAACTGGTCCGAAAATGATAGCCCATTTAATTATTAGAAATTTAAATATTACAAAATATTTAAACTTTTCTTTAAGTAATAACATTTTAACTGTCTGTCCACTAATTAATCACTCTTTCATTGAGTCCACAATCTACTATCTTCACTGGAGCTGGGACTCGACAGTGGCTCTCTCCACTGATCGTCTCTTACCGCACACCTCTGTCCCAACACACAGCCTCGCGCTACTCGCTCGTTTGCCGCACACACAACTCCAAGATGCTTCGAGTCCCCGATGCACCGATCTCCGCACTCGAAGCCCGTCGCTCGTCGACCGCTATCGCTCGCCCGGAGGCCACCTCACTGCCCTCACAGGACACCACGAGGATCCGCCGGTGTCGAGACCAGCCATCCCCCCCCCCTGCACTGCTCGCCAGCAGACCGGCCGTAAATACCCGCCAAGTCCTGACCTGGGAAGGTCTTTGCAGCCCTCAGAAGTGTAGCGTCGCAAAAATCCCCGACTCGACACTTGAAGCTGCGAGAACAATGGCGTTCTAGTTACGCCACTTCTTTGAGATGGTGCTCTCGGGGCGAGACAGTAAGGCGTAAAGTATACTTGGAAAGGCGCGAAGGGTGGGAATGAGAGGGTTATAAAGGCATTACCTGGTCGTAGCGGGTTTTCCCCAGAGATAAGTGCCGCTACAGCCATCGTAACAGTACTTACCAACGGGCCAACAAATAAAAAGTAAAACATGTATTTGCTATTTATAGTTGACTTAAAACTCTTGTTAAATCCAAATATAAGTGGCTACGAGACGACACACAACAGAGACCAGCGTGACCACCGCTGACAGCGCTCGCTGCGGCAAGACGTGCAGTGAACAGCGCGAATGCACGCCGCTGTCTCGCACACGCCAGCCTACCGAGGGGCGAGGGAAAACACCCCCCCCCCCCCCCCCCCACCAGACCACTCGCCGGTGGCTGGAGGCAGGGTGATTCATCACCTCGCACCTGTTGCCCGCCCGCAATCAGATCGTCTCTCGCGGCCAATTATTCCGGTCGTTCCATTGGCCGGGGCCAAACACCCCCCCACTTCCCCACCTCCGCAACCCTCGCGAGTCGCCGCGCGGCCTAATTAATCCGCGTTGACAGAAATACGGGGTTAATTAACCGCGGGAGGGAAGATGTTTATGTCAACAGCGGCGCCATCAATTCCACTCGACCCAGCTATCGCCGGTCCGCCACTCCACCTCGCGCGCTGCGACGGCGGACTGTCTTCCCCCTGGTCGAGTGACTCGCCTTTGGGACACCACGTACATATCGATAAATATTATTATTTTACACAAATATTTCAATGTCTAATTATCTTGTAGAAAACCAACAAACACAATAAATAACATGTGATTAAATAAAAAAGAAATAGTTCTCATAAAATTAGTACTTATAAGAAATTAAGTTTTAAACTATACCCGAAATCCCCATTAAAAAATATAATAAATAATATTTAGGTGAGATTATGGTGGCTTCAGATCATGTCTCCACTTGTTCCGCATACTCGTGCATGCAAACGAAGGCGGGTAATAGGTACAAGACAGTGACCCTGATGATATTTCTTTGTTGAAGATTCTTTAAGCGTTGAGTACCCTAAATTATTTTGCTCCTGTTATTTACTGATATTGCACATGGTTTTAAATAAAACCAAAACATAAACATGTATATTTTTATAAATGGTTTTTCATAATAAAAAAACTTTATTTAATTATTTTTATAAACTTCGTGGCTTTTTTTTTTCGTGTTTGATATTCACATGATTACAAAATTACGAATTCACCATGCTGGACTTAACCTTAATAATGAAACCCGTGCATATTATTGAATTTTTTCGGCTAATAAATTACCTATGCATAGCGATCAAAATAAATGTAATTAATAGTCTTTATTTGCAATAATTCACTTAAATAATTGTTTGCGATTATTTCAATAAGAATAATTTTAGCTGGAACCATAGATTCAAAGTGTAGTAGCTTCGGAAGAATTTAGATGGTGTTGTTAATAAAAAAGAATATTTTAACTCTGTATCACTTAAATTATATATTATTGGCTGATTTAGATGTTGTGGTGTTTGCGTAAAAGTTGAATGACGAATGCAACTAAACTGGCGCCTACCAAATCGCTATCACCTGCAAATTGAGCACTATTCTTGATGCCAGGTTAAGTTACACAAAACATGTACACAATCATGTCAACGCCACGTGATCATTGACTGCGGCCACATTTGATATTTTCTCGCGTCTCACATGATCCAGGCAGAAATTGTTTTGCGTGAGTTTTTCATCGGCTTCTAGTTCATTAGTCCGTTAAAAATAAACAATTATAATTAATACAATCAAAGTGATGTATTAAATAATACAAAGGCTTGATATATAAACAGTCACCAAATTTTAAGACGAATTTCGCCGGTCTCTGATAATTACAAATTTGCCACTTTTAAAGCAGTCTTAGATGCAGGACTTTGGGAAGTTTAATAGCGGAATTTGGTTATATGTAAAGCACGAACGTTACAAAATAAAAAGAAATAATCATTTTCAGTACACTATTTGTTTTTAAACGGAACGCAAGTATTCATGTAAAATTACAACTACATGTAAATTTTTGCATTTACATGAAAACAAATGTAATACCTCAAAATAGTGTTCGCAGTAATACTGGGTTCGGATTCTTACCCGGGTATTTATTCTGTGTGTTGTCCCAGTATATCAAATTTTTTAAGTTATTTGTAAACCGTTCCCTGACTAGCTTTCCAGTATTAATTGCGCTCAATAAAAAAAATTTAAAGTCAGATTGTTGAATATTCGATTATTATTTTCCGTGGTTTTTAAAAAAAAGCGCCAATTTTCAAAAGAAATACTCAGTATAATCTCGAGAAACGTATATTATGTATCCAAAAATAACCATAGCCGTATGTTGTACGAAGTTACAATATCTTTCTTGTAGTATTACAGACTATTTCTCGGCAGTAAGTTGCCAAAGTAATTTTTTTTTGTAAAAGTACAGGAAATTTTTTTCTGTGTACACAAGTTAGTTTCACGTGACACTTTTTGTGGAACAAGCCAACGAACCGGAAGACGGCCTGAGAAGGGCTCTCGGAAAGACGCTCGCGTGATCGGAGGGGGGTAGGGGTATTGGTCAGGAGCAGAGGGGGAGGGGGGAAGACCGTGCTCGGTAGACGTGGGCGGTGAGAGCAGAAGAGGGCTGGAGGGCCGACGCAGTCTCGATTACCATCCTCTTCTGTCATGGCATTAAGGCGTCCCCGCTAATTGACCCATTAGCATAGTCACGACTATTTGCCCAATTTTTTTTTCACATCCACCCCTCCCCCCTCTTTATCCCGCCGACAACGTAACCATTACCGCGGACCTCGCTATCTGTGTTGACAAATCTCCTCTTTTAAAAGACCACCAATCAGGAAAATTACGTGAGCGGGCGTCGATTTGCCATCCCCCCCCCCCTCCTTTTTTTGTTTCCCTACCTGCTTTATCCCCCTTCCACGAATCGACCATCATATAAAACAAACACTGCGGTAGGCGCACAATAGACAGGGGGGCGGGCATGATTGGTGGGTATCAGGACGATGCTGGAAGGATTGTGGGAGGGGTCTCTCGGAGGTTGACACACGGGGAATGCGGGAATTATGGAAATGCGGCGCAAGTTTTTTTGTTTTGTGTGTGGGGGGGGGGGGTGGAAGCGGGAAGGGGTACACCCCACCCCTTGCACGGCCGCCCACACACCGTCCACAGGCGGGCTCTAGCCCCCACCCCACCCCCGCCACTCTCGGAGGTAATTGTCGGCATGGCGTCCCCTCGTTGCTTGGAAGACCACGTCCCGGGACCCTCGGCGTGCTCGGAACGTGTAATTAGCGGCCGTGGCCGGGCAGTAGGGGAGGGAGGGGGTAATTGGCGGGTCGCCCCGCCCAGGTCGCAGGCCGGCTACCAGCCGCCGCTGTCTGTCGCGAAATGCGAGTGCACTAGTTCGTTGCCGGCGACTGGCAACTAAATCCGCGGGCTGCGGCAGCTACCAGCTCGCTGTGTTCACCTAAAGGTTTCAGAGCCAGCGAGAAAATGTTTTTAACTGTTGTGATATCGTAACACTGAGTAACACAGAAAAAAAAAAGTTTTTTTCTCTACTTTTATGAAAAATTCTTTTGGAACTTTGTTCAACACACGGTTATGGTTATTCTTGCATGCATGAAATAAGTTTTTCGAGATAATACTGAGTATTTCTTACGTCAATTGGCGCATAATTTTATATTTTAATTGATCTTTAGTTTAAGCATAATTTTTAAACAATGAAAAAGATAATCGAATATCCAACAATTTAAATTTAATTTTATTATGTTATGCTTATTAATGTGCGCAGTTAATACTGAAAATCTATTCAGGGAACGGTTTGCAAATAACTTTGAATACTGTATCAACACACAGAATAAATGCCCAGGTAAGAATCCGAACCCAGTAATACCGCGAACACTATTTTGTATTGGTACGGTTTTTTTTCTTGTGAGTGTGGCAATTTACAAGTTTCTGTAATTTAACATGATTATTTCTGTTCCAATTGCAAAATAAATATGCAGTTCATTTAGTTATGACTTCTCACTGTCAGCAGCCAATTAGAAGGGTCAGTACTTGATCGATAGAGCGATGACTATTTCCCTGATTATTTGGGTAGCTACGTTTACTTGTGCACACACACATCTTTTTCATGTTGATGATTGGTTTACAGTCATTATCCAATCACGGGGAAAGTATTTATGTAGCTTTAAATTGACCAATGAGCACTCAGAGAAGTCAAAAAATTAAAAATTACAAAACATTCTGTCAACTTATGAACTTCTCCGTTCGGCAAGGATAGAATTCTTGCACAGCCATATTTTTTTGTATTTTTTTTTTTAAATTATCTTTTGCGGTTTACTGAGCTTGATTTAGCAAAACGTGCGTTGGTTTTCTCCGGGTGCTCCTGATTATTCCTGCCAATATTTTGTTGGTGTTCTCTGAGTGCTCCAGGTTATTTGTGACAAGAATACTGCTGGTGCACTCCGTGTGTTACGTTATGTTCGCTGCAAGATTTTTTTTTTCAATGTGAGACATGCAATTGAATTTAGATTTTCCTTTAATCGGCGAATTCCTGTTACCGAAAAAAAAAAATCATTTTTAAATGGCGGCCGTAACGAAAATTGCAACATTTACATAAATCCATGACATCCTTTTTTGTCAAGGTCATGACCTCAGCGGCTTATGGCGGCTTGCTTTTAGGACTCTTGAGCAACGATTAGGAATTTTCAGGCTGTTGACATTTTTTGAGGACTTAAACGGGAAATTGCCCTCAAAACGGGAAATTTTCCCTCAAAATAGGGTATTTTTTGTTGTTATAATTTTTTTAGATTTTTGGCGGATTCTTTTTCTAAAAACTATAAAATTTTGGCAAAATTTTGGCAAATTTTGAAGGTTAACGTCAAAGGTCAAGGTGAAGATCATCCAAGAAGGCTGCCGTGACGTGAGAATCTAAAATGGCGGCGAAAATAATCAATCCTCACCCTGCACCCTGCCGCAGCCGGATGAACTAACATATACTATGTACCTACTATTCTGGACAATATAATTTAAAAAAATGTATATTTATATCTTGTGATTATAAGTGGTAGAAAATGTGTTTCAAAATTTTCAAGTGTATTTACATAAGAGAGGTTAAGTTCCCGTATGTATAATTTATTTGAAACATAAATTATATCATATTATTAATAAGGTATTTAATGGGTTAGAAAAAACATTCACCATATTTATTAATTTTCAATGTTAATTTAGGCCCTAAATTTGTCTCCTTTTTTACTAAATTAAATAATTAATTATATACAAATGTTTTTATTAATATTGAAGTATTGAGTATGTATTAATTTTCTTAATTTCTTTGAATTTATACTTTCCAACCGTATTTATAATATTGCTCCGTTCCTTTTATTAATTTATTTCCATTAATTATTTGCATGCACAATATATCACATTTTTTTGATTTTGCCACGTAAGTATAACTTCTAATGCGCGTATAAAAAATACACGCACCCATTTTTGTTTGTACGCCACCAATTCGAGGATAAGAGATATCATATACATAAAGACAATAGTAAACAAGCACGTGAAGTTGTCAGGATACGTTGTTCAGCGACAATATGTTGGTTTTTGTGAATTTATTGCTTGTTGAAAGATATAATTTACTTACTTGATTTCATAACGTTTTCCGTCGCACGGTTATGCTCATTGGATTTCAAAAATCTCTCGCCCATGTACGTTCTCCAGCGCCTCGGATGAATACACGTTAGACGCACTCCCCCCCCCCCCCCCCCCCCCCTCATAATCGTCCTGTGGGCGTCGCGTCGTGGGAAACGAGAAGCCTTAAATTCATTGAATCCGGATCAGTCCTCCAAACATATCCGTAGTATGCCCCTCGCTCTTTCAAACTAACGGCGCGGTTGGACATTCAACATGCCATTTTGCAACAAATATGATTTTTTTTTGGGGTTGTGTAATATCTAAGTTTTATGTATATGGCATTTGGAAGGAATAATTTCGTAAATGCGACGAAATTCAAGGAACATAAATGTGTAACAAACACGCTGCACAAATATACAAAAGGAAACTTTATAATATCGCCCGTTTAATGAATTTTAAAAATCCGGGCAGTTTTTTAATACTATTCCTTGTCGAAAATCAGGTCCAAACCCGGAGTTAAAAATTTTTTTCAAGCCTTTTTCGCTTTTATCGGAGAGGTTTCATTATGTACGATCTGCTAATAAAATGATTCAGTGCGTTAACTACGTGTGATTCGCGTCCGGAAATGGGGATGGAAACACAGTTTGCGTAAATGTATTTATCAACCCTGGAATTATTTTAAGAAATTCTATGTTATTTCGTTTATTTCGTTTTTAAGTTTCGTATTATAAGTGTATTTTCAACAGGAGAACTCATGAATATACTCGTTACCGAGGCTAGATGTTGCACATTACTGGCGAATACTGAAAGACTCCATCATTTTTTTTAAATTATTTTATTTTATTTAATATTTGAGGTTATTTCGGATGTCACTGACCTGGGTACAAGCTTACCCAACCAACGCTCCTTTTTTTTTTTTAGTTACGATCACCTACATAGACGTGCGTAAACCTACCATCCCGGATAATAAACAATTCAGGATATAATTTTCGCGAGAACTTTATTCATGTAAAGGGCCTAACCTCTAAAAATTGTACTCTTTAACAACAGCAAACCGGTTTTCTCATGGGAAACACGCCTGTCCCACGAGAGGCACAGGGTAAGATGTTTGCTCTGCGGCGTGTTGGTGTTTACAGGCGGGGCAAATTTCCTGCCCACTCGGGAGGCGGCTCCGCGGTTGGCAACACTTGCTCCCGCCGCCTGGGTGGTCGCCGTGCGCGCGTGCGTGCGTGTGTGTGCCCGCGGCCTCTAGCTCGCTTCTAGGCTTCCCCCTGCTCCCCTTTCCCTTCCTCTTCCTCCCCCCTCCCCTTATTTATATACCGTGTCATAGTGTCGTACGTTCGCTTCCTACACGTTTCCCAAAAAAAAGTTGGTCAAATTATATCGAAGGATAATACCGACGAGAACGTCATTAGCGCTGCAACGTTTGTTTGAAAACTTGGATGAATTGATTTCCCATCAAACAATTTGTTCAAGATTTTACTGGTTCTGAAACAAAAGTTTGACGCTATCAGACAATCAGAATCATTCCCAGCGAAAACTAAAAATTGTCTGCGCTTACGTGCATCATACGAATCTTTAAAATGGCGAAGAAAACATTTGAGATTAAAACGGTTATATAGTTTAAAACCCTGAAATAATGTTAATATGAATGTCGCGTGTAAAATAATTGAAATGTAAAAGGCAAATTTATGAGTCTATTTTTTTAAAAGATTGCAGAACATTAATTTTATCGTGCGACGACTATTAATGTTATTTAAACGTTCAAATGTTTTGAATGAGAAGCCCACACAAATTGTAACAAGTTATAATTTTTCATCCAAAAACAATGCCTTATATTTCATATGAAAATTATAATTCAAAATGAAAAGTTTGAATTGGTTCAGTCCAAAAATAAAAAAATGATAATATGGCTGGATTCAAATCATGTTTGGGGTTATCTGTCCAACATTCTTTTATGGAAAATTTGGGAGCCGCATTTCGTTAAATATTACCCCATAAAAATGTTGTCAAATATGGCTGGAGACGAAAATTTTAAAATGTGCGACAAGCCCTTAAAATTCGCCCAAATCGATATAAATATGCACGTAAAAATGGCTCACATATCAATAGGATCTTGTACTTTAGCGAAAAGATTTCGAGACTAACAGGGGTAAAACGTTATAGGATCGTCTGTGTTTCGTGTTTTGGTGAATTTCTTTCAATTACACGTCAGTTTCTAGAACACCAATCACAGTATTTCAGCTTGGTCAAATAAGGCAGTTGCTTCTATTGCAGTCTGCCGCCATTTGCAAGGAAGAAATCTCTGGCGCAGGTATATCATGTTTCAGTCTAATGGACGTTCAGATGTTTTCGTGAAAAATACCTGCCCTTACCTATCGACTTTTTCCAAAGGTTCATGTAGGCATACTTAGAACCTTACCCTTCGCAAGATATTTTAACCACATGTATGTTTATGCGTTGTATTCGTTTGGGCCGCGTCTAAGGGGTGGAGTGGTGTGGATAATCTACTCTAGAGTCGTCTACTTATTTTACTGAATCGAGATCACTCGCATTTTAACTAAACCACCAGACACATTTATTTAATAACTCGCTACTCGACTAAATATTGGCCCAGTGGAAACGAGTAGCAGGCACTAGACCGAAAGGCATTTGACCGAAATTTGGGTGCCTGTTCGGTTTAGTGGCTTTGGTATAGTCCTTTCAGCTAAACGTATTTCGATCTAGTGCCTCTCGGTCTAGTACATTTCGGTTAGAAGACTTTCGGTCTAGTGCCTTCCAGTCTAGTGATTTTCGGCCTATTGCCGCTCCCCGTATGAACTAGCCATTAGAGACCAGGGCGGTCGAATACTCATCCGATACGAACTCAGAAAAATGCCAGCTGCTCATTGGCTACTGTCATACCAGCTATGTTAACTGGTATACATGCGATTCGGTGATTTTTTTTCCGTCGATTGTTTATTTTATTGGTACAGGATCTTTCAAATAAACTGTAGGCGAACAGTAGTAGCAGCACAGAGGTAAATGCATTTGATTCTAACATATCGTGAAATAAAACTGCGAATTTTTCCGGTATCGTTATTTTTTAGCGATAGTCTCAATTGAAAATGGTTGTACACTGAATGACCATTGTCGTTGGACCATAGGTTATTAGTAGGGACATGCATATTTCGCGAAAAGATTTTGAGACTAGATGAAAGTTAAAACACTATAGCATCGTCTGTGTTTCGTGGTTGGGTGAGTTTCGCCCAGGTACATATCGATTGTAACAACACCAATCACAGTGACTCAGTGCGGAAGTAAACGCGTCCTGGGTGGCCCGGTCAAATAAGGCAACGACTTCTCTCGCAGACGGCCACCAATCACAAGGAAGAAACCAAAGGCGCGGGTATAACTTGTTGCAGTCTAATAATTGTACAGATCTTTTCGCGAAAAATGCCTGTCCCTAGTTATTAGACACGCTTTGAAGGACTAAAAACCATTCTTACCAAACCATATCTGACCAGGAAAGAAAGTAAAATTCGTCAGCGTTTCAATCAACTCATGATAGTGACTTGAATAAGCATTCTTTATTTATTCCAATGTATCACCGGAAATAGTGATTTAAAGTGGGATAATTAGACTGTTTGATAAGTTTTGAACCATTATTAATCATAAGAGTTAAGCCGGGATTACAATAGCCCGTTGCCTCCGTCCGCCCGTAAATCACGTGATTTTCAACCAATAAGGCGGTCCCACAAATTCCATCCAACCGTACGTCAAAAGCTATGCAAACTCATACTTTCGACGGACGGGTGGATTAAATTATAACTTCCAAATGTCTACAAGGTCTTTTATCTTGTCATATCATATTGTTCAAGAAGGTTTGTTGATAATTTATTTGTTTAGCTTTTTTCATTATGCTTTAACCAGTTTAGTTTGAAAACATTCTTAAGGTTAATATTTGAAACCAATACCGTCTAAGTCACACAAATTTAATTAATTACGAATGGCAACTCGGCAAATGTTTCAATAAATATCAGAGAGAAAAATGTTTCATCAGTCATAAGTTCATACCTTACACGATCGTCAAACTAATCTACTTATCAAAAAAAATTCTCCTAAATATAAGATTTATTATCAGTTCGTAGCGTTAAATGAAAAAAAAAAAGAATATATATAATGCTGGACATGCAGAGCGTTGGAAATCGCTCGGCGAGTTGACGGTCAATACGGTATGGACTGTAGAGTATCTTGACACGAAGTATTTTCACTACAAATCATCTTTACCAATGATGCGTTGAGCTACTTCAAGGGCAGGGCAGCAGAAGGCAAAAGGCAGAAGGCAAAAGGCAGAAGGCAGAAGGCAGAAGGCAGAAGGCTGGCGGTGAGCTAGTAGAAGGCTGTGCCCACTCGAGCTCTCCTGTCGAACGCTAAGCGCCCACACACCATCACTCAAGCCGTGCTTCAGGAGGAGGGAAAGGGATGTAAACATAATATTAACACCTACGCAACCTCCTGGAGTAGGGGAGAGAGCGCGTCAATGCGTTTTCATTGGCCCGCGCGAGCATTCATTCCGGATTGGCCGCAGCGGCGGGGTCGGCGTGGATGGTAGGGCAGAGTTCGGGCTAGTCCCAAAAAAAAATGAAACTACATTGTTATCAACTCTGTTATTCACTGTTTAACGTGCCTGATTAACTTTCACCACAATTATTGTTTAAATATATATGAAAATATTTTCTCATTCCCACATACATATAGGCCCCTAGTACATTGTTAGAAAGATTTTAATTAGTTTGTTTCAATCGTATATTACACAAAACATATCATATCCAGCCATCGTGTATTAAGAGTTATGTAAAGTGGTGCTCTAGTATCACATAAGTGAATAATCCTGAAATCTTTAAACTTGGAATTGACAAATGTTTAAACCACTGTTGATTTTTCAGTAAGAAACATCTAACCATTCATTTGGAACTCACTTAAAAATAAAAAAGTAACAAATTATAAATTAAACTGTTTAACTACTTGATCCGATATCACCAGCTGTTCCTCCGAGCACAGGATGCAGGGTGTGGAGTGAGAGTCGTTGTCTGCCATCTTGGATTGTGAAGTTACGGCGACCATCTTGTATGACCTTTAGGCCTACTTGATAGTTGACATTGAAATTGGACTTTGACCGTGCCCTTTGACCTTATACTTTGATTTTGACCTTTACCTCGACTGCCATATTGGATGTCACGTCCGCCATTTTGATTTGCACCACCTTGAATTCCGCTATCTTATTTTCCAGAAGTTTCCAGCATATTGGAATCGAGTGACGCACTCCTAAGTGTTGCACTCTTCGTTAATATGACGTAATCATCGAGTGCCCCACTCCGATGTGTTGCACTTTATTAAAATAGAAATTCCACCGTCTTGGATCCCGCAATTTTGAAATTCTGATATCACATCCACCAATTTGAATTATGATGTCACGTCCGCCATTTTGAATTATGTCACAGCCACCAGCTTGAAAATCGGTATAATTATTAATATAAAAAGGAAAATATTTTAAAATTCATAAAAAATTATCTCATTATGATTTTAATTTTTTTATAAACAAATACACTTACATCGTGGAGTTTGAAGTCATTGGTTCGAACCCGGTGAGCATAAAAAAATTAATCCTTCCTCTATGGAGTCCACCAGCTGACAGACCCCCCACCACTGTCGTCACTGCAGAATTTAAACAAACCAGTATGATGTAATGGTGGCCATCTTGGATCCACCATTTTTATTTCGTCTGCTAGAATTTGCTGCACTCATATTAGTTTACATTTTAGCCGCTAGAGTGAAGTTGTAGTATATATTACCGTGGCATCAGCTATCTTAATGGCAATCTTAGCCGCCATTTCAAAAATCTGTAATTATTAAGTTTTAAATTTGGAAAAAATTACCAAAAATCATTAAAAAAACACTAATTTATATACTGACTAGCTGCCCGACCCGGCTTCGCACGGTTGTATTTATGGGGGGGGGGGGGGAAATGAGACCAAATCTCCTATTTACAGTTATAATAAATGAAATAAAATGAAAATTAATTAATTTTGACAAAAACTTAATACAATGCTTTGTAATGTACCGAAGAAAAAACGAATAGCACCGATGGTTTCCCGACTCTCAAGCACGCAACGTTGTCATGGAAACGAAGTACCCACTGTTTCCCGGGCTTAAACACCAATCAACATTGATAATCAGTTTATTATTAATTATAAATTATTAAGACTATTAATCGAAATAAATACTACCCTATCTCTCAAGTTGGAATCAATTACACATAAATGCCAATTTTCATCGAAATCGGTTGACTTGGTAAAGAGTTCACTGGACCTTTTTAGAAATCAGATGTAGTTAGTAATTGTCTTCTTAATTTGAATAATTTATATCACTTTCAAATCCCGACCGACTTTGTTCTACCAGTGTATAGTTATTTACCTGTATATATCTAAAAATTGGTGGTCTGTATTTAATGAGTGATGAGGACTACACTAACAATGAAATAGTCGTTGCCATGGAGACGAATGAAGCATCAACAATGCTACAGCCGTTGCCGTGGTGATTTTCTGCCAACTCATACATACATCACATTAGAAAACTCTAAAATTATCAGATTAAGACCATTAATCGAAATAAAAACTATCCTATCTCTCAAGTTGGAAAAAATTACACATAAATGCCCATTTTCATCGAAATCGGTTAAGTGGTTTAGGAGGAGTATGGCAATTTTTGATATTTAAAGTACTTGCAAAATTTCAACGGTGATGAGGACTGCACTAACAATGAAATAGCCGTTGCCATAGAGACGAATGAAGCATCAACAAAGCAACAGCCGTTGCCATGGTGATTTCCTACCAAAAACTGGAAATAAAAAAAAATTTAGGGGTGGACTACTCCTAACATTTAGGGGGATGAAAAATAGATGTTGGCCGATTCTCATAGATACCGGATAAGCACAAAAAATTTCATCAAACTCGGTCAAGCCGTTTCGGAGGAGTATGGCAACGAAAACTGTGACACGAGAATTTTATATATAAGATTGATACGTTTAATTCCTGTCCTTCTTAGTCAGTACAACAACATTTTAGGCTCAAAATATTTAATTAAATATCACTTACATTTAATATTTTACCATAGTAGTGACAGGTTCAAAAAAACGCTCTTTTTTTAACAAAAAATGTATAATTTCTACACCATAAGTACAAAAAAATTAAATTACTAAAGTCTTTAGAATTTCTTGAGTTCTGCATCTGCTACCCACAAATTAAAATGAGGTGGGATGCCCCACCATTTGAAGTAGGATCGTCAGTTTCTTCGTTTAAGAATTTTCTCCACCAAATACCTACATGTCGGGATACATCGTACGCTGAATCTCTTCTGCATAGAAACCACCACGAATAGGCTTATGGTCCAAATATTTGAGGTAGTAGATCCAACGCAAAAGTTCAGGAATCCATTTCGCAGTGAAACCTTTCTCGAAGACGCCCTTCTGCATGGAGATTCGCACAATGTCGCCGACGTTAGCTTTACACTTTAGTGGATCTTTCTTCTTCGTTTTGGAAACCACTGTTTAAAGCTGGTGATTAACCGTTACGTCTTTGGGCTCTATTTTCGCGGTAGAATGCACCCTGGAATTTTATCCCTTATTAGTTTCGTCAATATATCCAGCCACTTGTAATTCTCGTTAACCGTGACCTGGCGCTACATCTTGGTGTCCAAAGTTCTGTTAAACCTCTCGACTATGGAGGCCTTGACTTTACTAAATGTACAGTAGTGTTTGATGTCAAACTTCTTCATCAAAGCCTTAAAGGTCCCATTGTAGAATTATTTGCAGAGATATGTTTTCAGGTGCGCCGGAACACGTCCATCACGCAAAATGTCCACCATGTCCGTGGTTAAGTCGGTCGCATTCTTCGATTTCACAAGTTTGGCCCAAGCGAACTTGCTATACGCGTTGTATACCGTCAGCATGTAGGCCTACTTGAAGCCCTTATTCAATCGGGAATATGGTATCATCTCAACAAGGTCCCTCTGGAATATATCAAGTCCACGCATTACGACTTTCCGACGAAGGTGTTTCCATCTTGCAGGAGCGTGAAGTTTGCGAGCGATTCCGGTTTGACTCATTGTGTGTAGCCTGCTTCCATCAGTTATGTTTCATTGACTATTTCGTTAGCTACATTTCCCTGAAGCGAGTTCTAAGTAGGCGAGCGAAACTAATGTTGTTGAAAGATGAGTATGGTCCAGTCGCTCAGTGTTCTATATTAAATACTTCATTATCAGCAATACAATTATTGTTCAGCTCCAACTTCAACGACGTATACCAGTCCCAAGAAGCTCTTTAGACCATAAATCGTATGCATGTTTTCAACTTACTTTTGACGTACCTACTGAACTAGCCGCAGGAATTCTTCGGTCAAATTCAGACTCACGCTGTATTCGCTAGTTAATACATTTACAAGGCTGCAATAACCTGACTTCTACGTAAAAGAAAATGGTCACCATGGATCACGTGTTCGGATCAATCAACTTACGCCAAGGGTCTTCCACGGATGATTCAAAGTCAGGATTCCCCACAATTGGAAATGGTGGAACGGCAGTACAGTGTTAGGAATCACAGTAAATTAATGGACTTTTTTTCAGCGAAGATTTCACCTGGAATAAAGAAAGAGTTTTCCCGTTAGTTCAGATAACCGGATCTTCGTAGAAACTATGTGGTGATTTCATCTTCCGAGTTCTGTTTTATTGACGTGAACGGTGCAAACACACCACAGTGGAAGAAACAACAGTGTTTCTGCTGCATTCAAACAAGTTGTTGAGTGACTTGATGTAAGCTTTTGGACATACGCCATTGCTAAGCACATGTATGTCTGTAGAAGAAAACTACAAAAAACACAAAAGACAAAAACACAAATTAAGCAAAAAATTGCTGTTGTCAACAGGATATAAACACCACATAATATTCCATAACAGGAATATGGTCAACAAACAAAGAAAAATGGACTAACAGAACGAAAAAAAAACACTACTTAATGATAACAGCACATCATTTTTGGTTGTTTTTTTGTTCTGTTTGTCCATTTTTCTTTGTTTGTTGACCATATTCATGTTATGGAATATTATGTGGTGTTTATATCCTGTTGACAACAGCAATTTTTTGCTTAATTTGTGTTTTTGTCTTTTGTGTTTTTTTATAGTTTTCTTCTACAGACATGCATGTGCTTAGCAATGGCGTATGTCCAAAAGCTTACAACATCAAGTCATGCACTCCCATTGCACAAATCTTTCAAAGATGACAAGTTGTTGAGTGGTTTGCTCGCGCAGCTGGACGGAGGGTTGGGTGAACTCCTGGGCAGGAGCTGCCGGAGGAACAGAGGTGTCTCTGAGGTTGCTCCGAGAGCCAGACGCCGAGGTGGACCGCGCGACTGCGACGGGCACACGCGCGTCGCCGGCCGTACATCAGAGTAGGACCTCCTACAGCATCCCGCCCCAAGCCCGGCGCGACGCCCGGGCGCTTGTTCCCGGAACCCGACAATATTTCAGAGGACAGCCGCACGCGCGTAAATCACGCGGCGTAGCTGAACACACGCCCCTTAACTGATCCCAGAGACTTCCCCTTTTTCCCGTGGCCCTGTGTATGAAGTGTCTCTCCGTGTACAAACCTCTGGGCTGCCAGGGGAAAAAAGAGTATAAGTCAAGTTTTCACTCGTAACTTTTTTTTCCTTACACAGTATTTTTTTTTCTTGTAAACGGTACTGAAATAATCATTAAAAATTAAAGCTGTACGTGACATTCTACATTTACCTGAAAGCAACTGTCTCGCTACAAACATATGGGTTCGGATTCTTGCCCGGGCATTTATTCCTGTGTTGTCCCGGAACATGCATTGGTTTAAGTTATTTGTTAACCGTTCCCCGGATAGCTTCACAGAATTAACTGCGCACATCAATAAGCATAATAAAACTCAAACTAAAATCCAATTTTTAATTGTTCGATTATCTTTTCAATAGTTTAAAATCTATTTTAGTAAACATCAACATCAATCTATTTTAGTAAACGCAACAATAAATATTCAGTAATCTTTCCAAAAAAGTGATCCATATATGCAAAAAAATTATAGAAATTGGTTATACAAATATACAATATTTTTCTTGTTACATTACAAGATATTTCTGTGCAACTAGTTCAAATAAATCTTTTGTAAATGTGAAATAAAAAAGTATGTGAATATGGATTGCAAAAGTATGACTTATTCTTTTAAAACTCAATGTCATGCCGTAGAAATGTTTTACTGACGACTTGCACAGCTAAGACCACGTAAGCATGCTCTTCCTGTTAGCCGACGGTCGACTGAAATCACATTTCTGGCTATTTTTGTGACTTACACCCGTCTTACCTAGCAGCCTGGATTCCTGTCTCTTCCTGGCTTCTCGGGACTGCGCGACGCCAACAATGCCGAATCAGTCGGGACGTGTTGAATATTAGAGTCGCGTGATTCACGGCAATATGCCGCCGTGGCAACGCCCGGCAAACCAGTTCCTCATCCTGATTGGCTGGGAGATTACCTTGTCCCCCCCCCCCTTCTTCTCCACAAACTCGCCCGAAGCGGCGAGACGCCCCAGGAGTCCACCTGCCACGGGCCGGGTAGATTTACAGCCGAAATTGTTTGGTCCGATGTTTCTGAAACCAGTCGGCGCGCGTACGTGTGGTTGTTTCCGTCTTCACATCGAAGCAGTATACGAAGCACTTCGGAGTAGCTTTTCCTTCCAGGGACCCAGCCGGCTGGGGTAGCGCATCTCGTCGTCAGAGATTGCCGTGTACTTTTAAATGTACGTTTTCTGCCATTAGCACGGTCCTTGTTTCGTTGTCCTCTGTTTCCAGATGCACGCCATAGAGCGCAAAAGTTTCAGACACAACTTTATAATGTAAATGAAAATTTGTTTATTGTATCGGAAAGTAATTGTAATTAGTAAGGTAAAATATGGAATGAGAATCGTTGAAAATATTTTCCTTGTCTACTTCATCAAGAACCTCATCTGATAACTTCCACTTTTTTTTTCTAATTAGATGTTATTGAAAGGCACAATCTTGGCTTCAACAGTTTCATTAGCATTTTGTTTATATAATTTAATTTTAAGAAGTTTGGTTTTTTTTCCTCAACATTACACATACTTTCATAGAATGCCTTTTCATTAATAGTGACAAAAATTTTCTCCTGTGAAATAATAATGGGTGTTTAGTAGGGATGGGTTGAGTACACATTTTTATCGATTCCGATACCAGTACCGATTCCTAAATTTCGATTCTCGATTCCGAGTCATTCCAGTTTTCGATTCCTGGTAATTCTGGTCACATAATTAAAACTACTTAAGAATTGAATGCATTACATAATGATAATAACATGTATAAAGGATAATTATAAACTTAGGATGAAATGTTGAGGGTTTTTTTTTTTTTTTTTTTAATTACCAGTGAAGAAGCATCTTCACATAAAGTTTGTTTGTTAGTAAGTACTAGGCTGTGCACAAAGAAGTTCAACATTTAGACAGGGTTATTTAACAGGCGATAACGCTGATAACATAACATCTTTGTTCAAAATGGGTTCAAAATAGCACTATTTTTTTCTGTGGTACCTTTTGACTTAGTTGGTGACAGTGCTGTAAACAAAAGTTTGTTTTTCTTCAAAGACTTATTTTTTCTGGTAGTAATGTGTGCCGGGATTTCAAATGCTTCATTAAATTGGTTGTAGATTTATAAGTACCGCTCCGTGAAATTTGCGCACTACCATGATTACAAATTGCATATTTTTCATTTTCACTATTGATGCGAAAATGTTCCCAAACTTTAGACATGTTGATACAATATCAGACCATTCGCATTGTAATTTGAAACGACAGTCGGCGAACATTTTTTTACTAACAAACTAGCAAAACACTTGAAAATAGTTTTAGCAAAACAATATTTGTGCCAAATAAATAGCATAAATGCGAAACAATTCACAGTAACCTCAATAGCACGACGGTGAATTACGCCGTAATTCACCGTTGTGCTATTGAGGTTACTGTGAATCGTTTCGTATTTAAGCTATTTATTTGGCACAAATATTGTTTTGCTAAAACTATTTTCAAGTGTTTTTCTAGTAATTATTACGGTTTTCCTTTGCAAGAAATAAACACGAGCCTCTGTTGGCGGTATGGCCAGAGAATTCTTTATTATCGATTGTTGCTTTCATTATACAATTTGTCCCGTACGCAACGAATCGATACGTTTCGACTTGACTTTATATTTTATGGCCACCAGAGATTTTGTGGAGGCCATCATCCTTGAATGGCTCACAACTAAAATGGTGACGACACGTGATGTGATCTCGTTTCATAACCGTCACTTTCTTCACAAAAAGCAATGGACTTTTCTTAACTGCAAATAAAATTAATAACCCTTTTTACAATTTATTTACGTCTAATACATGAGTGAGGAATAATGTTCTTCGATCGTGGAGTTTTAATTAAAGGTTAAACATGCCCGGTAACATTGTTTTTATTTATTTTTATTCGTATAAAATTAATATTTAATAATAATGAGCATTATTAGGAATTTTATGCGCATACGGCAGGTAAGATATATTAAAATAAGTAAGTAAAGTTCAGACGAAAATATATTACTACTGTATTTTCTTAACTTCACCGATTCCTAACCTACCTTGCCCTTTTTTAGTACCCGATACTGAGTACCCAAATTTTTTAATAATCGGTGGTATCGAGGAATCGGAGAATCGAATCGACCCATCCCTAGTGTTTAGCATATTATAATTTTTTCTATCACAATTATTACAACTGTGTTTATATTGTCAGTACACACTGGTTTATGGTCTTAGAAAAATCAAGAAATAGTATAGTCAAAAGATATATTAAAACTTATTATGATTAACGATGGTATACAAAATAAGAGTTAAATGTTTTGAAAGCCGGGTAGTAGCAATATGACAACAGTGTTCGCCATTACTCTGAACTGCAATCTAAGCGTGAGACAAAATATAGGAAGTTCCTCACGATTGAATAACGCATGCATGAGTGAGAACCTCAAATTGCTGAGACCGAGACCTTGTTTTGGAAGTAGTTTTGGGCCCACCAGCTAGATATCAGCTTTATTAGTATAATGCTAATATATACACAATGATTGTTAGAAGTTATGCAACAGCTTTTATCAGGCAGAACAACAGTGAAAATTAATTTATTTTGGTAGCTGCATGTTTTTTGGTTTGGCATTCCAGAAATACTGCATTTCCTACTGAAACATGGCATTTTATTTCAAAACACCATTAAGTATTTTTTGCACAGTTCAGATTTCTTCTATACTTAACAATTATTCGTCAAGTAGTTAACTTATTATTATAAAATTAACACACCCGCCCAAATAAAGTTATGCATTGCGTTGGAGTATGGTACACAACTAGATTGTAAAAGAGGTAACTTCTCTCTGAGGATATTATCGCAATAAAAACCTAATAACGTAAACTCCCACCAGAGTTTTTGTTTTTTTGCTCGGCAGATAGCGTCAAATATCACGCCAAATATGATCTCAGTTTCCACTGTAAGACTCGCATTTCTTTATCTCCCTCTTTGTTGTGTGTAACGCACAAGTCCTTTACAGGTGTGCGGAGAGACCTGCGGTATTTTCAGTTTCTGGGCGAGACTTTACCAAGCGTGTGCGCAATCAAGTGTTAATTGCCTGCTGCGCCATTTTCGCTTCCCGCATCGCTCATTGTTCTGTGAGATGTTTTCCTATGAGCTTTTTCTTTGCTTACAATCCTTCAGGGCTCGTCAAATAATTTGTGATCAAATGAACCGGGAATTTCAAGAGTGCAATCTTTTGAATGCCAAACATTCTCCAAATGAAACACTTTTTTTTTTACTGGTCTCTACAAATAGGGTAGGGTGGGGCTATTTGGGCCACGGGGCTATTTGGATCGAAATAAGAAAAATAAAAAAAACACCACTTTTTTTTTTAGCTAAGACGCCACTTACCGCGTGAGAGCTTGTGAGTAAAGTTGTAAATGGAAGTGCTAGAAGGTTAACTAAATATCTGTAATGTATCTCATGTGATATCAATTCAAAATTTGTGAGGTAAGTATTTCCTGTGAAGAAATGGCATTGATGTAGTTTCCGATGTTCGTTATTTAAGATCTTACGTGAAAAATAATTGAAACTCTGTGCATGTTGTGTTTGTATAGCGGTCTGCACAGACCATTTCGTCGTTCTATATGACAAATAGCGACATATGTTGCTTGGTTTCGGAACTATTTGAAGTTTTGAACTTTGTATCCCGTGGGGCTATTTGAACCATTTCTGGCGGGGCTATTTGAATCACACTGGATTTTTCCTTCGTTTAAGTTTATATTGCCTGTGTGGTTTTTAGATTTAAGGTAAAGTTATTAAATTAAAAAAAATACAATACTATATACAACAAAATAAGAATTTAGGTTTAATAGTTAAAAGTATATAAATGGTATAAAAGTATCAGAATTAGAATTTATTTATTTTAATGTTTATTGTGAATTTATTAATAGCAATATTGTTTGTAGTTAGTATAAATTAGTATATTTTATTCCTGAAAAATAAACTTTAATAATTACTCCTTTTGCATACAGATAAAATAATTTTTGATATTTTCAATACAGCATGGAGGAAGGGTAGAACTGTTGGCAACGCAGTAAAGGGATTCGAATGCACTGGTATTTATCCGTTTCATGCAGATAAAGTGTCTCCAGAAAGGTTCCTTCCTTCAGCAATTTTTAACAATACACTTCCAAGCGACCATGACAATGGAACTGAATTACAAAATGAGGAATCATCAGAAATGCCAACTTCGTCAGGCAATTTATCTGCACAACAAAATTATGAAAACCAAAAATCTTCAATTGCAACCACATCCTTTTCTGTAGTACTGCCAACACCAGAAAAGGGGAAAAAGAAGAAAATATTTAACAGAGCAAAGGGATCAGCGTGTCATATAACATCTCCGGAACACATTGATAAAACAAGAACGAAAAAGAAATTATTTTTTAATAAATCAGCACAGACAAGAAACAAGCCAAGTTCTATCGAACAGTTTAATAGAAAACAGAAGCGACAGCGTAGAATGAGGAAACAAAGTGAGAGCTCTACGAGCTCCGAAGAAATTTTTTCAGAAACATCAGATGAAGAAAATACACCATGTGGCTTCTGTGGTGTTAGATATTTGGAAGAAAAGTCACAGAGTAAAGGTGACTGGATAAGTTGCCAAAAGTGCTTCATATGGTTCCATGAAATTTGTGTTGGTGCTTAAGGGAAAAAAAAAATTTCTTTGTGGTAAATGTGTTTGATGATTTTGAGAACGGTTTTAGACTTTATTGTTGTGTTAATACGTGCACTATTAGGCAGCAAATTACGTGATCCAAATAGACCCTTGTGCAGTCCAAATAGCCCCACGATTTTTGGATGGTCATGTTGGAGCAGTGCTGTAGTTAATAATTTTTTACCAGGAAATGACTTGACTAAAATTTTTGAAGTGGGTTTCATATGATGCAAAAGTTGTAAAATTGATGTACGTAATTTTTTGTATTTGATCGGATAGAATGTTGAATTATTATTAAGCTTTAAACTTGAAATGATTCAAATAGCAAAATACTGACACAATATTTTCAAAATCTTTGCAGTAAATTTTACTTTAAAAAGTTCACTGTTTTGTTTTTGTAGTTTTCTGTAGATAACTATGTCCGTGCGTCTTAGAAGTGCATTATGTTTATTATGAGTCTTGTTTTATTATTTTCTACTTTGGAATTACTTCGCGACGACTATGAAGTGATTGGAGACGGTAGCAAACAATTATGAAATAAATCATGGCCACACAGAAAAACAATTTGTGTACTTTTACAAGAGATTCCTTTGGTCTACCAGTTGCAAAAAAAAATAGTTTTGGAATACTAAAAGAAAGGTATTGTAACTTTGTACAACACATGTCTGTGGTTATTTTTGCGTTATGAAATACTGTTTTTGAAATAATACTAAGTATTTCTTCCGAAAATTGGTGCATAATTTTATATTTTTCAATTAATGATTCATTTAAGCATAATTTTGTTTAAACTATGAAAAAGATAATAAAAAATTCAATAGTTGAACTGTATTTTTTTATTGTGCTTATTGACGTTAGCAGTTAATACTGGAAAGCTATTGAGGAAACGGATTACAAATAACTTTAACTATTGGAGGTACTGGGACAATAAAAAGCTTAAATGCCCGAGTAAGAATCCTAACTCAGTATAACTGTGAACACTATTTTGTATGATAAAGTTGTTTACTTGTCAATTTACAAATTAGAAATGTTTTTAATTTACATGAATATTTCTGTTCCATTTATAAAAAATTACAGTGTAGTATAAGGGAAAACATGGAAAACTGAAATAATCACGGCCGTATCTAGGTTCAAAACCGACCTCTGGAAAGCGAGGGGATTGCGTTACCTCCGCGCAACCCCGCTCCGTCGTATATAAATACTAACATTGAAACACTTAATATGCAGGCATTTATCTAGGACCTTGGCCCTTCCATAGACAGTAAGCTAAAGTCATAAGTAAAAACCTGTCTCATATGTCCTTCTACAGCCATTCATACCTAAGGGGATACTCCGTATTAAGAGCTGGTTTATACCAACTTCATTCAACTACCAGGATGGTATAATTTTGGATTTGTGATTACGACATTTTGTTGTGAAGACTAATGCTGATTTATCCCATGGGATTGAGCTTACCTATTGTTAATGTTCACGCACATAAATGTTCAGATAAGTGCACAATTTAGGCGAGTCTATGCTCAGTAAAGATGCCAACGTTCAAAAGAAAAAAATATTCGTAAATACAACTCAATATACATTAATAGCAGATAATTTAATTTCCGAAGTCTTTTTCGATGTTTGAAATAAATGTGTTTTTTTTTCTCTATAAAAGTTAAATGGGCGGCTATCTGAGTGAATTATAGTTTCACATAACCTGGCCTCAAGAACATATTTCTGGAAAACCAGTGCTCCCTAACGCGTAACGCGATGTCCGCATTCAAGTACACATTCATGTACTTGCGACTCCACATACTTTACTTAAAATTGTGGTGTAATAGAGCAGACCTCGGGGACCAATCACAGCTCAGCTGCGTTCAGTCCCTAATACAAATACTGCGCCAGAACACCAAATAAACGCCGAAATGTTGGCCACATTATCACTTACAAGGACGTGGCCACAACGCAGAAGCCAAGAAGTAGTTTATGACAATACAAGTTCATCCATTTATAGTTTAAGTCTTAAACTTGACCCAATTGCTAGGTGCCTGCGCGATATACGCGTTATTATTTGGGGAAAAAAATGTTTAAAAATGTGGGATTACATACAATAATTCACCTGGGTCATAGGTAGTTAAAACAATCCCCAAAGTACAGGATGTTCCCAAAAGAATGTTCCAGTTATACATTTTAACAGCATCAACAACTGTAAGCGATGTAGAGTGTTGGTTCGAGATCACAATTAATAAGTAATCCAAACAGTTTTAGATAAGCGCATGCGCGAATACTGCTTTGTTAGTTTCTTGCTCGCAGCGCCACCTACGCAAAATGGTGACTCCTGAGCGTAAAGCGTTTTGTGTTCTGCAATTTGCTAAGAGTGAATTTGTAATTTCGGTTCAACGAACGTTCCTCATTGGAATCTCCATGTACGAGAGTGGTTGAACGTGGGATTCCCTGACTGTTGGATTGGTTGTAATTGTCGAGATGACAGAGCTCTTTTTCACTGGCCTCCACGTTCACCTGACATAACGACATGTGATTTTTCCCCCCTTCGGATCGGTTATACGTTCCGCCGCTACCAAATGATTTGCCGGAGTTGAAACACAGAATTGAAGAGGATATTGCTTCCATTACTCCGGACGTGTTAACCAAAGCGTGGGAAGGATTGGACTTTAGGTTGGATGTGTGCCGTATAGCTAAGAGTGCACATATTGAACATTTTAAAGAAAATCTAGGTTAGTTTACATTTCAGTTTGATGTATGATTTGTTGTAAATAGTCTAAATTAAACTGTTATAATATAACATTGAAACTGGTATATTCTGTTATGGATATGCTGTATAATAATCCTATAGCAGCATTACGAAATTTAAATTACCCAGTCGCATATAATCTGGCCGTAAGGTAGAATGTGGCAGCAGCCAACGGACAATACAGACGATCTTATTTGTGTATAATTGTGTGGTACCAGGAAATAACGAGAATTTTGCTGGTTCGAACCAATTGCAATTTGGAGCTATTAAGGAACTATACAAAACTTGAGACTGCATTTATGGAAATCTAATAACAAAAATCAATACGTAATCAATATATCCACGTTTATGTTTCACATTCATTGGATAGCAAAACAAACTTGAAGCACCTATACAGCTTCATTTTGATGATTGGATTTCAGTGCTCTTGCCAAGCTCTTAACTAACCCGAGCCAGTTTTAAACAAGGACCGTGTGATCGACCAATGAGCACTCTAAAAAAAAAATTGGTTGTCTGTAAAGTCGGTTTTACAGACGATAGTTTAACGTGACAACGTCATAACAACACATTGATGAAATGATTTCATTCTTTTATGAATAAAATTGAATCAATTTTATTGAATTATCACTATTTCGCATGGATACAAAGAAGGAGTGAAATGAAATCTACAATTTAATTGATAAATTTACTTTTATTTGCACTCATCAATTCAAATATGTTTATTACTTTAACGAAGAGATAATTTTAACTTTTATACATGTTTGCTATTTAACTTCTTCCAATATGTGTTATTCTGTTAAGGATAGGACGATGATAGGAAAAGTAGGAAACGAATGGGAGTGTTTCAAGTTTAATGTGCCTCGAAAAAGTCAAATCGATGGTTGTTCCAATCGAGTGGAAGAGAGATAGATGCGGCGCAAGCGTACAATGACCGTAACGGGACACAGCGTAACGGGAATATGTGCGTAACGGGACACTTTTTCGTGCGTGCAGCTGGCGTTCATCGATTGATTAGACGTTGCCACGTCAAAATAAAATAAATATGGCAGCGTCAATCGTTAGCCGTTACGAAAACAGAGGAGTAGACAAACAGAAGCAGCAGCGTTACGAGCATTCCGTAGCATCACTGCTGCGTCATTTCTGCCTCTCCCCTGCCGTCTGCTCATCCGGTCGTTACAAGTAGCATATAGCATGCTACTCTATGTACCTATATCTCTCCTATTCACTATGTAGTCCTCCCATTCGACCGCTAGCGCATGTATTGGAGTGGTGTCGCCGCTGACGCACTCTCCTCTTCTACCGGTTCCCCCACCACGTACCAACTATTCCACTCGTGCGATCGGGATTTTAGTAAAGCTCGAAAATTGTAGCCCCCTCAGTAAAATATTGATTATGTATAGGTTGGTGTGAAAATAATCCGCGAAATAATCCATTTGCATTCTGATAATGAGTAGAGCCACGTAGTTTCGTCGAAAAAAAAAAAAAAAAAAAAACTTAGATTTACGCGCGTTAGAAGCTATATTTAATTGGAGAAGTAAAAAAGAAACTTTCATTTCGTATGCAAATAATTGATAAGAGATAAAAAGAAAATTACTGGAGGTATATTATAAATACGGCTGGTAAACTAAAAAATCAATCAAATTAAAATATCCAAATAAGTGCTCAGAATTCAATATCAATTAATGTAAACACGCATATCAAATTAATTATTTAATTTAGTAAAATAATTCACACGAATTTAAATTAATAATAAAAGTCAACAGGTATACTGAGTATTATTCTAAATCATTAATTTTAATTAGTTATTAAATGACAGTTGTATAATTTATTATTTTTGCAATGAAAATAAGTAATACATACGGGAACATAAATTCACATGTATAAATACACTTGAAAAAGCTTATGAACACATCTTATATATTTAAGATTCAAAATAAATAAATGTTTTAAATGATGTGGACCAGTATTCAATAGCCATTACTAAAGTACTATAAGATTTCAAAGTAGATATCTGTTTTTTTTTTTTTATTTGTATGTAGCTTTTTTTTTATCCTGTGAAAATTTAGTTGCATTGTGCGCGCGCATCGTAAAAACTCAGCTCAGTCTCGTCATTTTCACTCAAGGCACCTAGAGAAGTGTAACTCGCAGAAGCCCGGGGCCCCGGACAGTGCGCGGCCCTGGCAACGCTCGGTCCCGGGCCGCCCGCCCTCGCGCACTGAAGTGCCCGTCGTAAACCCGTCTCCACCCCGGGGCGCGGCGCGACATTAGCGCCTTCGCGCCGCAGATCAAGATGGCGTCGTCGCGGTGGGAGGTCCGGCGCCCAGGTCTGGCAACTTACCTTCGTTCTCTGTCGGCTCGGTGAAGCTCGCGGCTGCCCGCGAACTAACGGCGCTAGTAGTAGCTTTGAATATATATACTGTATAGAAGTCGCCAGCCCAGGTTAAAATTTCTGATACGGTTTGAGGTAGTTGGTTAATTCACCGCCGCAATCGCCACCATCTCTAGGGCATCGACTTGTGGTGGTCCCTAGCGGACAAGTGTCGAACTCTTCATACACCCCTTCCCCCTCCCGTTTAACGACCTTGAACTGCAGTGAATGATGGGTGGGGGGTGCGGGCGAATGACAGCGGGCGACAGTGCTGCGCTCTAACGTGTAAATAACAACGGGCGTTACGGCAGCGCCCTGCAGCGGCGAAGTTCCCAAGCTGCTCATCATACGCTCCTGAAAAACGTAGAGTAAATCCTATCCACTCGCGACTTCTATACAGTATATATATATATATATTCAAAGGTAGTAGTGGAACCCATCATTAAACGCTGTGTTAAATGAGAGCTTCGTATGAAATATGATATTATTTCCTTATTCCGTTTCAAATTTTTGAAATTTTTTTTCCCCACCAGATTACTAATTTTTTTTCATTCGTTGGGGTGCTTGGTAAATGCCTAATCTGTACCAATGCTTTAAATATTTTACGAATTTGTTATTTGTATTACTTCGAACACTATTTTGTAGTGATATAGTTTTTTTTCACCTGAATTTACAAATATCTGTAATTTTACAACAAATATTTATGTTACATTTAAAAAAAAAATTACAGTGCACCAGCGATTTATTTAATTAGTCTTCTCGCATCTCCTACGAGGTCACGGGGTCGCGGGGGCGGGAATCAGCCACGAACTGCGTGGAAATGAACCCACCCGGCACACGGGGGAGGCCGCGCTAGACACAGAAGATAAAAGGCTGCAGAGAAAGCGACCTCGAACCGAGGTCCCTCCGAGATGTGAGTCCAGCATCGTACCACTGCGACACCTTGTCGTACATGTGGAATACTTAAGGTGCGGTCGCACGCGCCGTGTTGATATTATTTTTCATTTTCTCGCCATTACCACTAGCTAAGAGATACTTATATAAATTTAACGCATTGACTAATTTTTGCATTTGTTGTTCTGAAACAAATATTTTTCTCAGATATTTCCTGGTTGTTATAGGCTATACCTAATGGGTTTAAAAGGGCGCGTGAGTGATAGCAATTACAGATACTTGCACGCCTTTTTTTCGCCCCTTATGTAAACCCTTGGAAAATCTATAAATGACATTTGTATCAGAACAACACATGAAAATGAGGTATTGTGTTAAATTGACATACATAGCACTACGGAGTGGGTCATGAGTCACGAAGGGCTTATAACTGTGAATAACGTTTTTATTTATCATTAGTTTCCATTGATTATCATGATTTGTAGACTTGCCATACGTCCCGGTTTCGCCGGGACAGTCCCGGATATACTGGGTTGTCCCGGTGTCCCGCCCGGTTGTTGAAATTGTCCCGGTTTAGATTCAGGGCACAGTTTCTTGGAAATAATTGAGCAAAATTGTTAGATCAGAGAATGATTAATCTGCTCTTGTGTGATCAGTAACATTTTGGTAAGTAACACAGTAATACAAATTTACAGAAGTCGGCAGCAGAGAAGTCCGTTGGAGGCGAAGCCTGCAGTCGACGTAACCTTGAACCAACCAATACGCATCCCGCCCCCGCGTGATTGTCATTGTCAATATGTTTCCCCACTCTAGCAGCGCCAAAATATACCTACCACTTACGAAACTGCCCGACTTGTACCGAGCACTAACGGAATCTCGCGGTAGTCGCCATCTCCAACAGTCCATCAGTCACGTACTACAATAGTGTGTACACGTGTGCAGTATTAGTTATTAATTTATTATTAATATTAAGTATTAACTATTCATAGTCATTTCAGTGTGTTTTACAGGAGTTAAATATATAGCCTTAATCGATTTAATAACTATTTGTACAGTTTTCCTTGCATCAAGTAGGCAAAACAATGTAACAGTTTGTGTGACAGTGTGACTTTGTGTTTTTCATCGAGTAATCTAACCTCAAAACCATGCCGAAAAGAGTGCAAATTTAGTGAAAGCCTTCAGAGTAAATTTCCGTTTTTAAAAAAGGTATGTACACATGATGATAGAGTCAAATGTGAACAATGTGGCTCTGACTTTTCCGTTGCTCACGGAGGACAATCTGATATTAACGACCATTTAAACTCAAAGAAACACAAAAATAGCTTACTAAGCCTTGCTGGATCGTCAAAAATATCAACTTTTTTCAAAAATACAAATCCTCTTGATTCTGAATATGAAATAGCTGCTAAAGAAGCGACATTCGCCTATCATACATCAAATCACAACATAAGCTTCAATTCCAACACATGTTCCTCTAGATTGATTTCCAAATTTTTTGAACCAAAATTTTCATTGGGAAAAACCAAATGTGAGGCTATAATATTAAATGTAATAGCACCTTTAGCGCTGGAAGAATTAAAGAATGATTTAATAAATGCAAATTTTGTTGCGCTAAGTATGGATGCTTCCAACAGAAAAGAGGTTAAACTTGTCCCCATAGTTGTGCGTTATTTTAAACAGGAATCTGGAGTGCAAGTCAAACTACTAGAATTTAAATCTGTACCTGGTGAAACTGCAGACTTATTAACAAGTTATGTTATGACAGTTATCAAGGAAAATAAACTGGAAGATAAAGTAGTGGGCTTTTGTGGTGACAATTGCAACACAAACTTTGGTGGAGTCAAGAGGGCAGGGAAAAACAATGTTTTTACTCTTGTAAAGAATGAACTGGGGAGAAAAATAAATGGTATCGGTTGTGGAGCTCATATTGTCCACAACGCAGTCCAGACTGCAGTAGATGTGCTTCCCATTGAAGTCGAAGCCCTTGTAGTGAAGATTTACACGTATTTTCACATCTATACAGTAAGGTTCACTCAGCTCAAAGAGTTCTGTGAGTTTGCAGATGTTGAATATCGTAAATTATTAAAACACGGTAATACAAGATTCCTCTCCCTCATGCCTGCAATTGAACGAATTTTACAAATATTTCCTGGTTTGAAGGAGTACTTATCTCAAGAAATGTGTCCAGCTCTGATAAAAAACTTTTTTGATGATGAATGTGGTGAAATGTTTCTTTGGTTTGTGCATGGCCAGCTAACACTGTTTAATAAAACAATTTCAGCCTTGGAAAAAAGTAAGTCCAGTGCTACTGATGTTGCTCATTTTTTACAGTTGTTGAAGGAGAATTTAAAAGAAAGAAAAGAGTCAAACTTCGTTCCCCAGGGGGCTAAATGTCTCTTAAAATCATTTCAAGGGAAAGACAATGTAGACTGCAACCGCATTGCCAGTGACTTCAAAGAATTTTACAGTCGGTGTATCTCTTATCTTGACCTGTGGGAAGACAGTTTCGGTGAAGCACGAGACTTTGTCTGGATCAATAAAAACATCATGTCATGGGAAAACGTTGAAAGAACAGCAGAGTTGATAAACAAGAATCTAGGAAAACCTAAGGTTAACACTGACGAGCTTTTTGATGAGGTTGTTCTTGCCAAGAAATTTTGGGCTTCTAAAGTAGGTGATTGGGAAAGAGAAGAAAAGGAAAACGATCGTAAAAAAATCAAGCGAAGAAAAATGGATGGAGCTACTCTCTTCCTTTAAGCAACAAAACATCGCAATGTCTAATCTTGGTATGGTTGTTGAGTATGTGTTCTGTGTTCCTGGAACGTCCGCCCCAGTTGAGCGGGTTTTTTCGATGATGAACAGTGCCTGGAGTGATGAACGGGGTTTGATGCATGAGTCCACAGTCCGCGGTTTGATGGTGTGCAAAGTTAACTTCGGACTTAGCTGCAATGAATTTTATGAAAAAATTAAAGAGAAGAAGGACTTATTGAGAAAGGTTCACTCAAGTGAAAAATACGAGTGGTACAACAAGTAGAAAACTGTTTTGTTTTGTAAAAATATCATGTTTGTGTACCATTATGAATAAAATTACAAAGATTATCTATTCTATATTTTTAGTGTTTTTTACATTACTGTTTTCATAACCCCCCCCCCCCCCCGAAACCGACATCCCTAAAACCTAAAGTAAAAAAGACAAAACTGTCCCGGTTGGTCCGTGAAAAAATATGGCAACCCTAATGATTAGTATTCCCCACATACGAGTAAGGGTAAACCATCTCCCATCACTGTTCTCTACGTATGTCAAAAATCAATGAAAACTAAAGATGAATAGTAAAGTTATTAACAGTTATAAAACCTTCATAACTTTTGACCCACCCTGTAGTGATAACGAGAAATTAAAAAAATCAACAGTAGTTGGAAATAGGGGGTTCAAGCACAGGCGGAGGAGCCAGGAGCCCGCCATCTTGGATGACGTCATCGGCGGCCATCTTGGATGACGTCATCGGCGGCCATCTTGGATGACTTCATCATGACCTTTGACCTTGACCTTTGACCTTGCTAATCTATGCTAATCTATGCTAATCTATGCCAATCTATGCCAATCTACGCTAATCTATGCCAATCTATGCCAATCCATATGCTAATCTATGCTAATCCGTATGCTAATCTATGCCAATCTGTATGCTAATCTGTATGCTAATCCATGCCAATCCATGCTAATCCATCCGCCATTTTGTATTTCTAGAAATTTCCACCAACTTCGAATCGTGACGTCACCGTTGCACTTTGTGTCACGGACGCCATCTTGGATTTGAATTTTTTTTTCGAACTTTGAAATTCGATGTAAACATCAACCGCCATCTTGTTTTCGTCTGCTGGTGGCCGCCATCTTGTTTTCGTCTGCTGGTGGCCGCCATCTTGTTTCGTCTGCTGGAGGCAGCCATCTTGCGACGTCATATAGTTCTGTTGGTCGCCACCAGATAGCAGCAGGAATTATTTTATTTTGTTTCTTTAACTAAAATAATTTCAGTGCCGAGGCTGGGATTCGATCCATGGGACGTGAAAACGTCCAGGATGTCGTGGTTACGAGGCGGACACCTTGACCACTAGACCACGAGACCAATTGGGATATGGTGGAATAAATAATCTATATATGCCACGTACTGACGTCAAGTTTTATGATAAAAGGGGGGAGGGTGTCTTTGCCTTCCCAAATGCATGAAATTCAAATTATTATTATACCATCGCCATCTTTAATTCCAGCACAGACTACCAGATGGCGCCAAATTCAAAAATTAGTTGCCAGAGGCGCCGCCATCTTGGTTCTCAAGTTGGCTGGCAGGTGTCGCATGCCGCCATCTTGGTTCTCAAGTTGGCTGGTAGATGTCGCTAGTATCGCGCGCCAAATTCAAAAATTAGTTGCCAGAAGCGCCGCCATCTTGGTTCTCAAGTTGGCTGGTAGATGGCGCCACCGTCACCATATTTTAGTTCATACAATCGATACCAGATGACGCCACCATCGCCATCTTTAGTTCCTAGTGTTGCTACCAGAGTGTGCCACCGTCGCCATCTTTAATTCTTAAAGTTACTGCCGGAGTGCGCCACCGTCGCCATCTTTAATTCTTAAAGTTACTGCCGGATGGCGCCAAGTGTTATGCAATGTGTAACCAGTCGAGATAAGTTTGGAACCTGTAGCCATATTATTATTAATTAATAATGTATGTTTATTAAATATGATAGAGTATTTATAAAATATTGGTGTTGTGTAGAGACTCTCTCTTCTTCTCGTAGTGGCGGAAGACATCTCGAAGGTAGTGTTAGAATTTATGTATTAAAGCAATCACTCTAGCTGAGGAGACTAATAACTTATAGTTACAATTCAATAATATCGGCAATTAAATGTTTTGATATTAAAGCAAACAACGTAAATGTTAAACACATATTTATTTAAATCTTATTACAAACAGCAAGGGGTAAGAACAATCGATGATTTAAAAGAAGTAAATAACGAGTAATAAAATCACTTAATATTCACACACTACACATCATAGTGACAAAGGCAACATTAACTCGAGACCCAATTATACATAGTAGTATGGGTGGTCGAATAGCCAGAATTTAAGTAGCTGAACATTACAATGGGCGCAATGGAATTTGCCATACAGTTTTATACATTTATCCAGGCGGTTTCCATAAGTCTTTAAAAGTTTGTTGAAGCTAGGACAGTTTCTTTCATTATGTAAATCAACAATGTTGGCACTGCACAGTTCACTAAAGATACTTTTCTGTTTGTCTCCTAGGAGGTATACTACATCTCCTTCTTCAGGGTTGACGATGTCACATAACACTGATGAGATTTGGTCAAAGCTCACTTCACCTTCGTTCCACGAGAGTCCATGCACTTCATAAGTCAGTTTACGATTCTCGCTTTGCGACAGCCTGTCTAGTTCGGACCAGTCACATGGTGGTTTGAATATGTATTCATAGGTCCTCAATACATCACCGTCCTCGATGAACATTGCTGCAAGTTGCTTAACCACATACCCCTTTTGTGATGTGAGGCACTGAATGTTGCAGAGAAATAATGACATTTTTTTGCCAGTACTCACGATAACTGATGTGTGAAGCTGTGCTAGCTCTGCAAGGCTGATGCTAGTTCTACAGGTATGACTGCAAGGCTGCAGTGCTGATGTTGTCTCTAGGATGCTGAATGTCAGACTGGTTGTAACAACCTTTGGTGTCGTAGTACACACAAATTTACAATTCGTCTTCATCACTATCCCTCAAGCCACTATCCGTTCCTTCATCCACATCTTCGTTCACCTCTTGCGCTTCCTTTGCGGCCTCGATGCAGGTCATAACAGCATGATATAAATAGGTAATAAATATCTCTTCCTCAGGGAACTCAGTGAGAATGTTGAGGGTGGAGGATGTAAGGTGGTAATGTATATCATTAAAGTCCATACCTATGTAGCGACGTACTACATCCATTACAAATTCCCGAACATCGTCCATCGTAACACTGTTTAAATTACAATCGCAAACACTCTCCGCGTAAACACTGGTGGAAGCCATGATGATGAGAGCGTGGTTAGAAGCAGACTACCACGTTAGCGGAGCGATGCTGTGAGGCCCCAGAACTCGCTCGAAATAACCTGCACAACACATTCCAAAAACATGACGTAGCCTATGGTTGACGGCACAAACACCCTGAGTGGCTCTGCGTGTTTCCTCCTGCCCGAACACGCGCTGCTGTGAAAGCCTCTTCCCGAGCACAGACGTCACTCCCGCAGCAGACAAAACAGGCGTATGCTACAGGAGCTAGAACAATTGAATAGCCAAATATATATTTAGACTACCCAACTTCATAAATGACATGAGATAATTCCTGTGCGATAATCATACTTTAAATGTTGTAATGTATGTATAAACAATAATCATGACTAAGTACTTGAAAAAAAATGTAAGTGAGGTGTTATTCACCTTTAGCGCTTCTCGATTTCTGTATCTGCTACCCACGAATTAAATTGAGACGGGAAACCCCACCATTTCACAAAAGACCGACCATTTCTTCGTTTGAGAACTTTCTCCACCAAATATGTGTCCGGATACATCGTAGACTGGATCTCTTCAGCATAGAAGCCACCACGAATAGGCTTGTGGTCCAAGTCTTCGAGGTAGTAGGTCCTGGGTTCCGATTCACGAACGTGTGTCACACGGAAAAGTTCAGAACTCCAATTCGCCGTGAAACCTTTCTCAAAGACACCTTTCTGCTTGGAGATTCTCACAATGTCACCAACATTAGCTTTATGCTTGCGTGTATCTTTCTTCTTCGTGTTGGTGAATACAGCCCCAAGTAGACGATCATCCTTTACATCTTTAGGCTTCATTTTCGTGGTAGAATGCACTGTGGAATTATATTCACTTATAAGTTTCGACAAAAGATCCAACCAAAAACAACTCAAAGTCTTTTACAAACATAATATTTATTACTCAATTTCTATCCTACTACAGAATCACTTGCGAAAGCCAGCAATCTTATAAACATTTAGCCCTGCATAGACGTGCAACAACTACTTCTTAGCTCCAAATGGCTCCAAATGCTCCAAACGGCCTTCAAATGCTCAAACAGCTCCAAAAAAAGGCTCCAAATGCTTGACAGCTCCAAATGGCTCCAAATGCTCCAAACGGCTCCAAATGCTCCAAATGCCTCCAAATGGCTCCAAATGCTCCAAACGCTCCAAATGTCTCCAAAAGGCTCCAAATGCTTCAAAAGACTCCAAATGCTCCAACAGCTCCAAAAAAAGGCTCCAAATGCTTAACACAGCTCCAAATGGCTCCAAATGCTCCAAATGGCTCCAACAGCTCCAAAAGGCTCCAAATGCTTCAAAAGGCTCCATCTTCAATTGGTTCCAACTGATTCCAATTACTTTTCTTATCGAACTTGGCATGATTACTAACATGTCTTTAATAGTATACATTTTGACTGGCAGTGGTAACGTATTTTGCACCTTTAAGTTATAAGTTTTATTTAGAAATCATATTTCGATAAATGGTAGATACCATTTGGAAAGAAAATATATTAATTTATCTTTAAGTTTATACACATACATTTAATTTAAGCCATTATTGTATGTAGCCAGCTTCCCTCAGTTCTTTGAGTATGAAGGATATTTCTTTAATGTTCGAATAGTTTCCTGCACAAAGCGATCCATGTAGTAGTCGTAGCCTGTCAACCAATATGTTAGGATCTCCCCATGAGGTATAATCAAACTCTTCTGCTGCGTTCATCATCCTTGCATGTTTATAATAAATATTATCTCTGGTGTCTATCGTTTTAACACCAACCTCAAGGTCACTTTCGTCATCGTGCCAGAAATTATCACAAGCTTGATCAGGATAATTTATTTTATTACGACGTTTCCATCGTTTTGGTCTCAAACCACCATCACAGTCTTCACTCTTGCATGCTTTTGGTGCTTCAGCACAATACTCAATCATGTCAGCCTTAGATGTGTCAGCACAGTCTTCGTTCACGCCAGCTTCTGATGTGTCACCACAGTCTTCAATCATGTCAGCACCACAAACTTGATCAGGATAATTTATTTTATTACGTCGTTTCCATCGTTTTGGTCTCAGACCGCCATCACAGTCTTCGATCTTACCTGCTTTAGGTGCTTCAGTACAGTACTCAATCATGTCAGCCTCAGATGTGTCACCACATTCTTCAATCATGCACGCTTCAGATGATTCATCAAAGTCTTCGACCTTGTAAGCTTCAGATGGTTCTCCATCTTTCTCATTTTCATGGAGACGACTAGATATTGGAGTAAATATATTTTCATTTCTAATGTGGTTACAACTACCTTCGTTTGTTTTAAATTTTAAATTATTATCTTCATCTAGATCAGTAATTTTAGCATTAGCTTTTTCGCCTTCGTTCCTCTTCCGCGATGTTGTAGCCCAGTCTTCGTTATCTTTATTCATCTTAATTGTACAGGTCTTGTAATGTCTATCCAAGTAATATCTTCTACCAAAGGATTTCTGACACTGACTGCAATGAAACGGTTTTTGACAAGGACCCAAATTACACTCGCTTCTCTCATGTCGTTTAGCATTCTTTCTCAAGGTAAACACCTTGCTACAGTATCTACAGTGATGACGTTTCGATACAGCGTCAGATCCTAAATCGGAATTCATATTAGTTACCGAGACTAATGCCAGATGCAAACTAAGAGTTTTAAATTAGATATATTACTTAAATAGAATTTTTTTAATTATTTCATCAGCGAGAATTAATTTATCTCATTCAAAGGTACTTGTTGCAAGTAGTTCTGCTTTTCAACAACAGATGTCGACACGTATTGCTTGCAGGTAAATATTATTTCTTTCTTTCATGCGGGATGCAGGATTCTCACTAACGATCGCAATAGAGGGATGGCATCGCTATACTCCAAGGAGAAGGTAGTTTGTTCTTCCAGTTAGTGTTTCTCAGGGTATATATTATTATTTGACTGAATAATGATTTTTTTTTAAATTCCACCTAATAAAAATAAAATAGAAGCACTTAGAGAAAACCATCAGGGATGATGTCGTTTATAATAATCATAAATTACCAATTTTTTTTTAAAAAAGTCCAAATTTAATCCTACTTAAGCAACATGAGAGTTCTAGCACAAGCCCGCTTGTGAACTCTTTGCTTAAGCAACATGAGAGTTCTAGCACAAGCGGGCTTGTGAACTCTTTGCTTAAGCAACACGAGAGTTCTAGCACAAGCGGGCTTGTGAACTCTTTGCTTAAGCAACATGAGAGTTCTAGCACAAGCGGGCTTGTGAACTCTTTGCTTAAGCAACATGAGAGTTCTAGCACAAGCGGGCTTGTGAACTCTTTGCTTAAGCAACACGAGAGTTCTAGCACATGCGGGCTTGTGAACTCTTTGCTTAAGCAACACGAGAGTTCTAGCACAAGCGGGCTTGTGAACTCTTTGCTTAAGTATGATTAAATTTGGACTTTTTTTAAAAAAAATTGGTAATTTATGATGTTTATAAACGACATCATCCCTGATGGTTTTCTCTGAGTGCTTCTATTTTATTTTTATTAGGTGGAATTTAAAAAAAAATCATTATTCAGTCAAATAATAATATATACCCTGAGAAACACTAACTGGAAGAACAAACTACCTTCTCCTTGGAGTATAGCGATGCCATCCCTCTATTGCGATCGTTAGTGAGAATCCTGCATCCCGCATGAAAGAAAGAAATAATATTTACCTGCAAGCAATACGTGTCGACATCTGTTGTTGAAAAGCAGAACTACTTGCAACAAGTACCTTTGAATGAGATAAATTAATTCTCGCTGATGAAATAATTAAAAAAATTCTATTTAAGTAATATATCTAATTTAAAACTCTTAGTTTGCATCTGGCATTAGTCTCGGTAACTAATATGAATTCCGATTTAGGATCTGACGCTGTATCGAAACGTCATCACTGTAGATACTGTAGCAAGGTGTTTACCTTGAGAAAGAATGCTAAACGACATGAGAGAAGCGAGTGTAATTTGGGTCCTTGTCAAAAACCGTTTCATTGCAGTCAGTGTCAGAAATCCTTTGGTAGAAGATATTACTTGGATAGACATTACAAGACCTGTACAATTAAGATGAATAAAGATAACGAAGACTGGGCTACAACATCGCGGAAGAGGAACGAAGGCGAAAAAGCTAATGCTAAAATTACTGATCTAGATGAAGATAATAATTTAAAATTTAAAACAAACGAAGGTAGTTGTAACCACATTAGAAATGAAAATATATTTACTCCAATATCTAGTCGTCTCCATGAAAATGAGAAAGATGGAGAACCATCTGAAGCTTACAAGGTCGAAGACTTTGATGAATCATCTGAAGCGTGCATGATTGAAGAATGTGGTGACACATCTGAGGCTGACATGATTGAGTACTGTACTGAAGCACCTAAAGCAGGTAAGATCGAAGACTGTGATGGCGGTCTGAGACCAAAACGATGGAAACGACGTAATAAAATAAATTATCCTGATCAAGTTTGTGGTGCTGACATGATTGAAGACTGTGGTGACACATCAGAAGCTGGCGTGAACGAAGACTGTGCTGACACATCTAAGGCTGACATGATTGAGTATTGTGCTGAAGCACCAAAAGCATGCAAGAGTGAAGACTGTGATGGTGGTTTGAGACCAAAACGATGGAAACGTCGTAATAAAATAAATTATGCTGATCAAGCTTGTGATAATTTCTGGCACGATGACGAAAGTGACCTTGAGGTTGGTGTTAAAACGATAGACACCAGAGATAATATTTATTATAAACATGCAAGGATGATGAACGCAGCAGAAGAGTTTGATTATACCTCATGGGGAGATCCTAACATATTGGTTGACAGGCTACGACTACTACATGGATCGCTTTGTGCAGGAAACTATTCGAACATTAAAGAAATATCCTTCATACTCAAAGAACTGAGGGAAGCTGGCTACGTACAATAATGGCTTAAATTAAATGTATGTGTATAAACTTAAAGATAAATTAATATATTTTCTTTCCAAATGGTATCTACCATTTATCGAAATATGATTTCTAAATAAAACTTATAACTTAAAGGTGCAAAATACGTTACCACTGCCAGTCAAAATGTATACTAATAAAGACATGTTAGTAATCATGCCAAGTTCGATAAGAAAAGTAATTGGAATCAGTTGGAACCAATTGAAGATGGAGCCTTTTGAAGCATTTGGAGCCTTTTGGAGCTGTTGGAGCCATTTGGAGCATTTGGAGCCATTTGGAGCTGTGTTAAGCATTTGGAGCCTTTTTTTGGAGCTGTTGGAGCATTTGGAGTCTTTTGAAGCATTTGGAGCCTTTTGGAGACATTTGGAGCGTTTGGAGCATTTGGAGCCATTTGGAGGCATTTGGAGCATTTGGAGCCGTTTGGAGCATTTGGAGCTGTCAAGCATTTGGAGCCTTTTTTTGGAGCTGTTGGAGCATTTGAAGGCCGTTTGGAGCATTTGGAGCCATTTGGAGCTAAGAAGTAGTTGTTGCACGTCTATGCAGGGCTAAATGTTTATAAGATTGCTGGCTTTCGCAAGTGATTCTGTAGTAGGATAGAAATTGAGTAATAAATATTATGTTTGTAAAAGACTTTGAGTTGTTTTTGGTTGGATCTTTTGTCGAAACTTATAAGTGAATATAATTCCACAGTGCATTCTACCACGAAAATGAAGCCTAAAGATGTAAAGGATGATCGTCTACTTGGGGCTGTATTCACCAACACGAAGAAGAAAGATACACGCAAGCATAAAGCTAATGTTGGTGACATTGTGAGAATCTCCAAGCAGAAAGGTGTCTTTGAGAAAGGTTTCACGGCGAATTGGAGTTCTGAACTTTTCCGTGTGACACTCGTTCGTGAATCGGAACCCAGGACCTACTACCTCGAAGACTTGGACCACAAGCCTATTCGTGGTGGCTTCTATGCTGAAGAGATCCAGTCTACGATGTATCCGGACACGTATTTGGTGGAGAAAGTTCTCAAACGAAGAAATGGTCGGTCTTTTGTGAAATGGTGGGGTTTCCCGTCTCAATTTAATTCGTGGGTAGCAGATACAGAAATCGAGAAGCGCTAAAGGTGAATAACACCTCACTTACATTTTTTTTCAAGTACTTAGTCATGATTATTGTTTATACATACATTACAACATTTAAAGTATGATTATCGCACAGGAATTATCTCATGTCATTTATGAAGTTGGGTAGTCTAAATATATATTTGGCTATTCAATTGTTCTAGCTCCTGTAGCATACGCCTGTTTTGTCTGCTGCGGGAGTGACGTCTGTGCTCGGGAAGAGGCTTTCACAGCAGCGCGTGTTCGGGCAGGAGGAAACACGCAGAGCCACTCAGGGTGTTTGTGCCGTCAACCATAGGCTACGTCATGTTTTTGGAATGTGTTGTGCAGGTTATTTCGAGCGAGTTCTGGGGCCTCACAGCATCGCTCCGCTAACGTGGTAGTCTGCTTCTAACCACGCTCTCATCATCATGGCTTCCACCAGTGTTTACGCGGAGAGTGTTTGCGATTGTAATTTAAACAGTGTTACGATGGACGATGTTCGGGAATTTGTAATGGATGTAGTACGTCGCTACATAGGTATGGACTTTAATGATATACATTACCACCTTACATCCTCCACCCTCAACATTCTCACTGAGTTCCCTGAGGAAGAGATATTTATTACCTATTTATATCATGCTGTTATGACCTGCATCGAGGCCGCAAAGGAAGCGCAAGAGGTGAACGAAGATGTGGATGAAGGAACGGATAGTGGCTTGGGGGATAGTGATGAAGACGAATTGTAAATTTGTGTGTACTACGACACCAAAGGTTGTTACAACCAGTCTGACATTCAGCATCCTAGAGACAACATCAGCACTGCAGCCTTGCAGTCATACCTGTAGAACTAGCATCAGCCTTGCAGAGCTAGCACAGCTTCACACATCAGTTATCGTGAGTACTGGCAAAAAAAATGTCATTATTTCTCTGCAACATTCAGTGCCTCACATCACAAAAGGGGTATGTGGTTAAGCAACTTGCAGCAATGTTCATCGAGGACGGTGATGTATTGAGGACCTATGAATACATATTCAAACCACCATGTGACTGGTCCGAACTAGACAGGCTGTCGCAAAGCGAGAATCGTAAACTGACTTATGAAGTGCATGGACTCTCGTGGAACGAAGGTGAAGTGAGCTTTGACCAAATCTCATCAGTGTTATGTGACATCGTCAACCCTGAAGAAGGAGATGTAGTATACGTCCTAGGAGACAAACAGAAAAGTATCTTTAGTGAACTGTGCAGTGCCAACATTGTTGATTTACATAATGAAAGAAACTGTCCTAGCTTCAACAAACTTTTAAAGACTTATGGAAACCGCCTGGATAAATGTATAAAACTGTATGGCAAATTCCATTGCGCCCATTGTAATGTTCAGCTACTTAAATTCTGGCTATTCGACCACCCATACTACTATGTATAATTGGGTCTCGAGTTAATGTTGCCTTTGTCACTATGATGTGTAGTGTGTGAATATTAAGTGATTTTATTACTCGTTATTTACTTCTTTTAAATCATCGATTGTTCTTACCCCTTGCTGTTTGTAATAAGATTTAAATAAATATGTGTTTAACATTTACGTTGTTTGCTTTAATATCAAAACATTTAATTGCCGATATTATTGAATTGTAACTATAAGTTATTAGTCTCCTCAGCTAGAGTGATTGCTTTAATACATAAATTCTAACACTACCTTCGAGATGTCTTCCGCCACTACGAGAAGAAGAGAGAGTCTCTACACAACACCAATATTTTATAAATACTCTATCATATTTAATAAACATACATTATTAATTAATAATAATATGGCTACAGGTTCCAAACTTATCTCGACTGGTTACACATTGCATAACACTTGGCGCCATCCGGCAGTAACTTTAAGAATTAAAGATGGCGACGGTGGCGCACTCCGGCAGTAACTTTAAGAATTAAAGATGGCGACGGTGGCACACTCTGGTAGCAACACTAGGAACTAAAGATGGCGATGGTGGCGTCATCTGGTATCGATTGTATGAACTAAAATATGGTGACGGTGGCGCCATCTACCAGCCAACTTGAGAACCAAGATGGCGGCGCTTCTGGCAACTAATTTTTGAATTTGGCGCGCGATACTAGCGACATCTACCAGCCAACTTGAGAACCAAGATGGCGGCGCCTCTGGCAACTAATTATTGAATTTGGCGCGCGATACTAGCGACATCTACCAGCCAACTTGAGAACCAAGATGGCGGCATGCGACACCTGCCAGCCAACTTGAGAACCAAGATGGCGGCGCCTCTGGCAACTAATTTTTGAATTTGGCGCCATCTGGTAGTCTGTGCTGGAATTAAAGATGGCGATGGTATAATAATAATTTGAATTTCATGCATTTGGGAAGGCAAAGACACCTTCCCCCCTTTTATCATAAAACTTGACGTCAGTACGTGGCATATATAGATTATTTATTCCACCATATCCCATTTGGTCTCGTGGTCTAGTGGTCAAGGTGTCCGCCTCGTAACCACGACATCCTGGACGTTTTCACGTCCCATGGATCGAATCCCAGCCTCGGCACTGAAATTATTTTAGTTAAAGAAAAAAAATAAAATAATCCCTGCTGCTATCTGGTGGCGACCAACAGAACTATATGACGTCACAATATGGCTGCCTCCAGCAGACGAAAACAAGATGGCAGCCACCAGCAGACGAAAACAAGATGGCGGCCACCAGCAGACGAAACAAGATGGTGGTTGATGTTTACATCGAATTTCAAAAGTTCGAAAAAAAAAATTCGAATCCAAGATGGCGGCCGTGACGAAATGTGCAACGGTGACGTCACGATTCGAAGTTGGTGGAAATTTCTAGAAATACAAAATGGCGGATGGATTAGCATGGATTAGCATATGGATTAGCATGGATTAGCATATGGATTAGCATGGATTAACATATGGATTAGTATGGATTAGCATACAGATTAGCATAGATTAGCATATGGATTAGCATAGATTGGCATAGATTGGCATAGATTAGCATATATTGGCATAGATTAGCAAGGTCAAAGGTCAAAGGTCAAGGTCAAAGGTCATGATGACGTCATCCAAGATGGCCGCCGATGACGTCATCCAAGATGGCGGGCTCCTGGCTCCTCCGCCATTGCTTGAACCCCCTATTTCCAACTACTATCAACATAGAGAGTGAGTCCCTACCTTAGCAAGTAAAACTCAGAAATATCACGTTGTGGTACATGTTGTTGCCACTGATAAACTATTATTTTTTTCGGGAGTTTCTTTATACGTGGAGTTAGGAATAAATTATTATCTTTGAAAGATTTGTGCAATGGGAGTGCATGACTTGATGTGAGTTTTTGGACATACGCCATTGCTAAAAAATTTTTCTATTGAAGAAAAACTAAAAACTAAAAATAAAGAAATATATAAAGAAAACCCAAAAAAAAAAAGGCAAAAAACACAAAATTAAGCAAAAAATTGCTGTTGTCAACAAGGATATAAACACCACAAACTATTGTGTTCGTTTCGTCTTTTTCGTTTTGTCGTGTTTTTGTCTCGTCTCAACTGTTGTGCTGAATTCTTTTTGGGTTCAATATTTTTGTGCTGTCATTATTTGTGGGTTTTTTTTATTGTTCTATTCTGTTTTGGAAAACTATTGTGTTTGTTTCGTATTTTCGTTTTGTCGTGTTTTGTTTCGTTTCAACCGTTGTGCTGAATTTTTTGGGTTCAATATTTCTGTGTCGTCATCATTTGTGGTTTTTTTTCGTTCTCTTAGTACATTTTTCTTTGTTTTTCTTTGTTTTGTTGACCATATTCCTGTCACGGAATATTTTGTGGTGTTTATATCCTTGTTGACAACAGCAATTTTTTGCTTAATTTTGTGTTTTTTGCCCTTTTTTTGGGTTTTATTTATATATTTCTTTATTTTTAGTTTTTAGTTTTTCTTCAACAGAAAAAGTTTTTAGCAATGGCGTATGTCCAAAAACTCACATCAAGTTAGGAATAAATTGTCAGGAGTCGGCCTGCTGTGATGTGGTTGAAGTCACGTTTTAACCATCGCCATATTGTCCCGCCCAAAATAATTGCGGAAATGGTGCTTGATAATGTCAGATGATGGTTAGTAAGCATGAATTAGAATCTCCGTCGTCAGAAACAGCCAATTACATAATAACATTGTCATTTGAAACCAATCACACCATGCAATCACTACACTTTAACCAATGTTTTCAGCGTCTTACCAGTATGGTGCAAATGTTAACTGACGGGGGGAAAAAAAGCTTCACACAACATGTAATCAGAAAGAGATGGCCACCCCTACGTTTAATAGCTTGAAAGGAACTCGTTAGAAAGAATCTAAAGTACCATCATAGTTCACTGAGTATTTTTAAACTAACATAATAGCAGCAAAACGTCTAAAAGGAAGTAACGTTAATATTCGTTATAACTAGAGACCCGGAAATTTCGCGGATTCTTCTGGCCTCAGGATAGAATTCAATGTTTACTTTCCCATTGGTTGGTTTCTTAGCAAGAATATTTTTATCCTTGTTATTTGGCACTACCTGATTCGCTTACTTCTCTCCTAGCTGGGCTTCATTGGCTCACGGTCGTAGACGGGCTTGTCCAAACAACTGCGTGCCAATAATGAACACAGTGCGAGAGTGTGAAGGTTTGCATTCTAGCTTGCGACTAAATGAATCCGCGAAATTTCCGGGTCTCTAGTTATAACTGAAAAAATTGTTAAGGCATAAACTTTTCACAATCACAACACAGTATTATACGTAACAGTTGAACTTCATGTGATCAAATCTATCTACAATAGTACGTTGCAATAAGCAGTCACACAAGCCTGGTATTAGTATAAGGTAGAATTTGCTCTTGGTTTAACTCTTGATTAATGCAATATTATTGCTGAAACCGTGATATGTTTTCAGTCGATCAGAAGCTCTGAACGTTGTGCTACGTCATTTTAAAAATTTATTTAATAACTAAGAAAATGTGTGCGTTGTCTAAATTGTGCCGAATTTTAAATGATTTTGTTTAATATGTTTGCACTACAGAGTTAAGCCATAAACATCACAGTCCAATTTCAATTTCCGAAGGAGAAAACAAATATATCTGCATTTGATTTTGGAATTACTGTGCTATTGCGGATTTTATTATGCTAATACTACTTTTATTTCCTTGTAATTACAAACTACTAATTACAGCAATATATTTTTTTTTTCGAATGAACGATAAACAAAGTATTCGTTGTAGCCAGGCCGCTGTGCTGTTTTTGTGTTGTGAAAGTGCTTATTGATATAATACGTAGATCGTGGCTGCACGCCTACGTGGTAACTGCGTAAAGCAATTTTATACATATTTTTCCCCCGCTAATTGTTGCACCATATTGAATAGACACTAAAAAAAACATAGAATGAAGTGTACATAGTGTTTTTGCATTGTAGAAACATTTTTTTAAATTACGTTTTATTTTATTTTACGAAAAGACTGTTTTAACGACGGAGATTCTATATTCATACTTTCTGACCGCCACGTGACGTTACCAAGCGATGTTCTGGAAGGAGGCGAGGTCGAGGAGCGACTCGAGCCGCACGTCACACACGCAGACAGCATGTTGCCAACTGCTAGCAGCGGCACGGGCATTGGCTAGGGGGGGAGGGGGGGGGCAGGCCTCGGGCGGGACGTGACTGCGAGCACCCGCATCCAGGCCAGGTGCGGCGCAAGGCGGGAGCTGTCCTGAATCCCGACCACCAGCTGCAGCTGTCTCCGGTCCACAGCGGCGCGCGTGGTGGTACCTGCAGCTATCGTCCCCCTCCAAGCGTTTCAGCTTTTTTTTTTTTTTTGACGTGACATCGTCTAACAAATCGATGAACGCCGGCTGCACGCACGAAAAAGTGTCCCGTAACGCACGTTGTCCCGTTACGCTCATTGTACGCTTGCGCCGCATATCTATCTCTCTTCCACTCGATTGGAACAACCATCGATTTGACTTTTTCGTGGCACGTTAAACTTGAAACACTCCCATTCGTTTCCTACTTTTCCTATCATCGTCCCATCCTTAACAGGATAACACAGATTGGAAGAAGTTAAATAGCAAACATGTATAAAAGTTATAGTTAAAATAATCTGTTCGTTAGAGTAGTAAACATATTTGAATTAATGAGTGCAAATGAAAGTAAATTTATCAATTAAATTGTAGATTTCATTTCACTCCTTCTTTGTATCCATACAAAATAATGATAATTCAATAAAAAAAATTCAATTTTATTCGTAAAAGTATGCAATAATTTCATCAATGTTTTGTTATGACGTTTTCACGTTAAAATATCGTCCGCAAACCGACTTTACAGACAACCTAATTTTTTTTGTGTTGTTCACGCATTTGAACAAATCTGTACTCTTACAAAATATTCCTTTCGCAACATACTGCCATGAAACATTACGTAATTCTACCAGAAATATATTTGAAATTGTACAACTCGTGGCTATGGTTACTTTTCCATACGTGAAATAAATTTTTCTTACGATAATTGCCGCATATTTTTTTAAAACGGAATTATGATTGAATATTCAACAGATTTACTTTATTTTATTTTATAATACTTATTATGTGCTCAGTTAATACTGGGAAGCTATTCAGGGAACGGTTTACAAATAATTCTAACATTTGGAGGTACTGGGACAACACAAAGCAATAACGCCAGGGTAAGAATACGAACCTAGTATTACTGCGAACACTAGTTTGTGGTGACACGGTTGTTTTCATGTAAATGTGCGAATGTTCAATTTTACACGATTTTTTTTATATTTTTTCCCATTTGCAAAGATAATTAACAGCATAGTGTCTAAACGCTTTAATTGCAGCAAAGAGGAAAAAAATCTTAACGGATTTTTTAAAAAATCTAATGAACCCAAAACTAAAGCTGACCAAATGTTATAAATAAATGCCCCTAGAAAGCACATACCGAAATAAAAAAAATATTGCTGGAAGCTCCCGGTAGATGGCACTTCTAATCTTACATTTTCAAAGAAATATATATTTTAAGTCCACTTATAAAGACCTTATTTAGTTGTTAGATTCGTACATTATCGATTGGCAGCGTGGTAAAAAAAGTCAGTATTCCGCGTAAAAATTCCGACTTCTCCTGGTTCATGTCTCATCACTTCCAAGTTATTTCATTAAAAATATTAAATGCAATTTGCCTATGAGGTTCATAACAACACTTGTAGAAAATAGACCAACGGCAGAGTTTCTAGCGTGCTCTAGGGGTGGGAGGGTGGAAACACTAAAAATGAGACACCAAAAAAATGATAAAACACCATAATCCAGCTGTGACGTCATGAAACGTGGCTGGGACTTCAAAGACGGTGACAAAAACCTAGATGGTGGCTGGGGCGAAAGTTAAATGGTAAAGTTCATTAGTAAAGGTGATTCGAAATGTTGGTGATGAAATAATCCAAGACGGCGTTAGTGATGCGAGATGACTGCAGGGGCCGGAAAAATTCCCAGCTTCAATGGTCTGTAGGATGAATACCATAGTTCTACGTACACTCGGTCAAATGCCACCCACTGATTGGCTGCTGTCTTGTGAGACGTTCCAGCGTAGCAGCCTGTGATTCGATAAAGCTTTGGTTGGGTGTTTCTCACTGGCCCAGAGTCATCCAGGTGAGTTGTGAGCCAATAGCAGAGGCAGCACTGAGGTATAACGATTTGTATTTTAGCCTATCGCGAAATAAATTCGCGAATTTTTCCGGTCTCTAGAGATGAGTATTGGGCGTTGATGGAATGAATGGGTGAAGGGAAAAGAGAGTAAACCGAAAAACCCCAACCGATTAACAGAAACGTCCGACCCGTTTCCCACGTGCGAAAAATCCGGTTTTAACATCGCCGGGAATCGAACGCGGGTTGCCACGACTGGAGGCGTGTGATCCGTCCACTCGACCACTGCCACATTCTGCTGCTCCACCTGTCACATTCCCCTACGTCGCGTCGTGCATTACTGCGTCACTCGAGAAAGAATAATATGGCCCCTATAGCTACACAGAAAAAAATTGGTTGTCTGTAAAGTCGGTTTACGGACGATAGTTTAACGTGACAACGTCATAACAAAACATTGATGAAATGATTGCATACTTTTGTGAATAAAATTGAATCATTTTTATTTTAATAATAAAAGAATAAATACTTGAAATTATACTAGTAATCAGATTTTTAAAATGCAAGAATAATTAACCTTTATTGCCGAAATTGTTGTTGTAATAAGCAATGAAAACCACATTAACTTTTCACTTTACTTTATAAACAGTCGACGAAACAGTTCACGTGTAGATGACTTGTAACTAATTTTAAAAACTGGCTTTTCGCTATAAAGTTTAAATATAATTATAAACAAGTTTTCATATTAATAAACTGTAATCAAATATCTATCATCAATTATATGAATCACCATAATTTTTTAGTCAATTGTAACATAACCTATTATTACTGCACTCGCCGACAGCGTAACGGAACAGCGTAACGGAACAATGAGCGTAACGGGACACAGCGTAACGGAACAATGAGCTTAATGTGACACAGCGTAACGGAACAATGTGCGTAACGGGACACTTTTTCGTGCATGCAGCCGGCGTTCATCGATTTATTAAACGTCACGTCAAAAAAGTCTGTACTTTTACAAAACATTCCTTGAGAAACTCTTTGCCTTATTATAGTTTGTCATACTACAAGAATAATTTTGTAATTTTTAACAACGCATGGCTATGGTTATTTTGGCATGCATGAAATACGTTTTTCGAGATATAATGAACATTTAATACGAAAATTAGCACATAATTTTATAATTGGATTGATGTTTAATTCGTGCATAATATTTTTAAACTTTAGAAAATATAATTGAATATTCAACAGTTTCACTTAAGTGTGTTTTTAATGTTTTTTTATGTACGCAATTTTATACAACAAAGCTATTCAGGGTACGGTGTTCAAATAACTATTGGAGGTACTGGGACAACACAAAGAATAAATGTCCGATTGTTTTTATTATTATATCTTTTTTAGTGCTGCTTTACTTTATATATATATATATTCTTATAGTCAACCTCAGTATTATTGTGAAAACTATTTTGTAATGATACAGTTGTTTTCATGTAAACATACAAATTTACATGTATCTGTAGTTTTACATGAATATTCCTGTTACATTTACAAAAAAAAACATTTTACAAAGAAATACAATTTAAAATGTACTGACATTCTTTTGTAAATTGTTGAACAAGTCTCACGAAATTTTCGAAAACAAGTCTGACATAATAAAAGATAATGAATAATCCAAACAACAGTAAACAAAATTAATTAATTATTTCTAAATACTTCCTAGTACCATGGATCAGCTTTTGGGAAATTTCTGCTTCCAGCACTTAGTATGAATAGGGAATGTGAAAGTTAGACCTAAATTAACATCACTAGAGTTCCTTGAGATTAAGTTAGAAAAAAATATACCTTACTTCCTTCACTAAGCCTCGAATTTTCGAATACAATTCAGGTACACAAGAGCACAGATTTATTTCTACGAGTTGGTGATTACATTTATCTGGGTATTATACAAGGTCTCTTAGTATTTCTATGAAACAAAATACCTAATCCTTTAATAAGCGAATGCTTAAAATAAACAGCTTTTTTGGATTATTTTTACTGCATGTTTTTCAACTTTTATTCTCCTTTGAGAATCATTTCATCCCTTAAACAGATTAGAAGTTGTTCAATGGTATCTCAAGCATCACTAATATTTTATAATTCAAAATTTATTTAATCTGGCAAAGGCTTTCTTTCGCTTTTTTTGTATTCCTTTTAACGTATGGAGCGCATATATTAGTCGTTCTAATAAATCTCAAAACTTAGTATTGGCTAAGCTTTCATCAATTTGTTAGCTCTTATTTTATGTGAATGCCAGCTTTTTTTCATTTCGCTTTATATATTTAAAGAAAATTTTATCCCCTTATCCATACTCTGCCTTCTGTAGTTTGTTCTTCTTTTCGTACGAGAAATTCATTCTCTCACAATAATAATGCACATTATTTGTGAAGGCCAGTCAATTTTGCGAGTTGATGTGAGGGCACGCTTAACACAAAATTTAACATTACGTTGAAGTTAATTTTGCAACAACAAATTATAGTTTTTTAACTTTCCAACAACATAAGAAATCCTCAGAAAATAAAACCCTAAAAAGGTGTCCTACATATTATTCAAAAGCAGTAGCCATTACTACAAGAATGCAGAGTCTAGGTAAATTAACTTAAGAATTATTCTAGCGTCTAACAATCTGTCTTAAGATTATTTAAAAACTAGATAGGAGGATAGCGATTTTGTCCTGACAAGATGCCGTAATAGGTAACATTTGCAAACATGATCACCATTCGGATGTTCCTCTCCAACATAGGCTTATATAGAACTCCAAGAAAAGGACGCAGATAATTAAATAATCTGTCGCTGTGTTATTAGAATACCATGAACCTGCAGAAGAGGAAACGAAGAAGAACTCCGGAAAGTAGAAAGTCACTGCTCCGTATGAATAGATTCCAAGAAGAAGAAACTATTTCATCGTGCACTGTGTACTGTACGTCTTTTGCTACGGTGAAGTAGGATTACAGAAATTAATGAGTAAAGGAAACATACAAAAGAAAGACCTCGCTTCAATTCAAAAAGATTAAAAAAAGACACCCTTCTTGACAAATCAAAGAGCTGGAAATGCAGTGAAGACCCATACGAAAAGAATAGTATTAATGCAGATAGGCTGAAATGTTAAGACTGTTGTAATAAGGTGGTAATAACAAATGAAATTTAAAGACGACGTATAATAGTTAAAAAAAAATGGGTCTGCGCAATTTCTTACGTTCCTGGCACACGTAACTTAGAATGTTACAACTTATAATAGTAATAGCTTAGAATTCTCATAACTATCATTAATTATAAAGATAACTTAGAAACACACAAGTTAGAGCTATCAAGTGTCAGAAACACGCAAATTAGAACGCAAGCTAGAACCGCATAACTTATAACTAGTAAAATTTAGACAATTCTATCGTGTGTGTTTTCCTACAGTACCCCTCTGCTGTATGAAACAATATACTTAACTATATATCATGTGCAATTTATTGCTTCGAGTCAAAAGAGTGAGAGGAAACTTCAATGTTTGTAAATTATCGTGGATACAAATGCATTTTTTTCCTTCAAATAGTTATTGTTATGATAAATAATAAATTACAATTCAAAAAAACACTGCAACATCTTCAGGGGTAAAAACTCTAAGTAAAATAAGTATGGTTAGCACTTAGAGCCCCACTGACAAGCCATCACTTTATAAAGTAAACGTTTATAAAGTAAACGACTAACTGTAAGTCTGGCGTCACGAACAGCACACTTACGGTGTGGCATGGTGCGGTGGTCAACCATTGCACCCGCATTCCTCGTGTTTTCATTACCCTGAGCCTCATTTGCAAAAACATGCAGCGCGAAGCTGCAACATCAGCTTCAACAAGGCATATTATTCCTGTCACCCTTATCTTTGTGTACGCATGCAAACAGTCATGAGCAGTGACATGAGCAGTATCCGAATACATAGGGATGCGTCAATAGCACGCACGTCCCTACATGTGGATCAAATGCAGCCACAATGTAGAGGACGCGTTTCTAATGGATGGAGAGTATCTGAATACTTATTGCTAACACCACCTGTTAACAGTTAGTCGTACTAATGTGCACGTAGCCATCTAGAGACGTCATATCTAAGAATTCTCAGAAAAACGTAAATTACAACAACCAATTAAAAAATAATAATATATCTCGGACGTTATAAATGTTAGCGATAAAAATAAAAAGTTTGTTATGGTTTCAAAATATTAAAAATACCTAAAATGAGCTTGAAACATTCCTTTAAGTTTATCTTCGCCATTCGGTAATTTTTTATTAACGGTTTTATTTGTCTTTATTTGTCTCACGTTTATAACGTTTTAAACATATCTTAGTTCAAAAAATTGAAGTAATATTATATATAAACCAAATAAAACACGATTCCGAAGCTAATGGATGTAGGGACCAAATCATTGTACGCGAGCGAGTGTCGTATTCCTAGAAATCTCAATTTTAGTGGATTTAAGTAGGGATGCATCGGCCTCCCTTGTGAGAATTTTCGGAACCAACGCAAAAATGGCCTCGTTCACTACGATGAACTTTTAGTGGATCCCTTAGCTAAGGGATCCATTTGGCTAGTATTTGGATGCAGTTATGTAAAATTTGCGTTATTATCCTGATACTGGTCTTGAACCAATACTTTCACTTAAACATGTCAATTTGTTTTGTTCATTAGTTTTTGCCACATGTTACCTCATGTCCCGACTGTATGGTTGGATCATTATAATCCTGGTATTTTCTTCTTTTTTTCATGTGCTTCGAGGATTGTCAAATTACCAAACACCCAAAATAATTCTTATCCTACTAATATTATAAATGTGAATGTTTGTGTGTGTATGTTTGTTACCAGGAAATTTAGTACATATACTTGAGGTCCTGAAAAAAGGACAGATGGTCCTTTAAATCCCGGAAAAACTAATAGGTCCTGCGGGATAGTGACGAAACGTAACGCTGTAGTGTAGTATTGTGTGTAAGTAAATACGTCAAAGCTTGTAAGAATCTGCTGTGATTTAGATAAGCCTGAAGCTTAACTGAACCGATTTAAAAGGACACAAACTGACGACCAGCTGACGACGAATAAAGAATCAAATAATCGGTATTCAAATAATAAGAATCCAAATAACATTATTTACTTACTATATTACGTCAAAGACTTTGTACTTTTCTATCGAGCTTACCGGTCATTGAAAATTTATTTTTTTTCACTCCATTATACTCAAATAATATAGCGAAGACTTTGACCCAACTCACATATGGATAAATATTCTAACAAGTCCTTGGGTAAAATGCGTATTTATTGGAGTTAGGTAGTCCTACGAACAGAGACTAGCTACGTTATTCATTTTTAATATCGCTAAATTTGGAACGTGTACCGGTAAAACAAATCGGATTTGCGAGGTGAATTTGCGAGCGAAGAAGTAAGAAACCCTTCTCCATTTCCTTTCGGATTTTGCCGGAGATGCCGTTCCTTTGATGCTGCACAGCCAGAGACAACGTTAAGGAATAAAGTGTGGAGCAGGCGGACCAGCAAATAACGAGACAAGGACCAAACGTAATTCTGAAAGCAAAAATAAAAAAAATTTCTCGCAAGAGCGCTTCAATATTTGTAGAATGACGAGGAAACAAATACGAGTAGAATGAGGGAGACGGAAAATGTGTAACAACATAAAAGGAAAAATTGATGCGTTAATGAAATCCATGTACTGGCCTTACGAAAATATCTAAATATCTTCCACGAATCAGCGGTCCAGTGTAAACTTTATCTACCTAATGGAAGCCGAGCCGATATTTAATCTCTCTCAGCCAATTTAAATCAGCAATTTAACCAAAGCTTATTAGCGAAGACCTGCAAACTTCATGTTTTTTTGTTTGTTTTTTTTATTTACAAGTTGGGAATTCACAAACGTGTGCGTAATCGAGTCGATCTCAGGTGTTCATTTGACTGCTGTTGCGTTTCACTTTCTCTCCTGGTCGTACAGTATTCGGTAAGATGTTTTATAGGTGTTTGTCATTGGCTTATAGTCCTCCAAGGCTCAAGTTATTCATTGTACGAACATTTGCAATCAGACTATCTCCAAATAATATGGGGAATTTGGCAGGTGTCTATTTTTTTTTTAAATTACTACCAATTAGATGCACATCATCGGGATTCGGTTATTTAGGACAATAGTGTGAAACAGAAATTAGTTTATATCACTTTAAAACTAACATTAGTAAAGTTTTATCGATGTTACAATCAGTCATGTTTGCACTAGACCAGCGTTGCCTGTTTTCCAGTCAGTGAGGTTTTCTTAGAGCATATTTCACCCTTATTTATATCCACGGCACAGCTTATTTATACGTCAGTACATACAACTTTGCATCCATGTTTTTTAATTGTCCCTCATATTAGTATATGAAATTAAAACTAGTTTTATACGTTTATATCATAATGGGGAGAGAAGATACTTAACTGCAAACTTCTTAATACGAGTACTACATGTACACGACAAGTTTTTAATACGATTGATAAATATTGTTGGCTGATTTATATAGAAAAATGGTAAGTATTTATAGCATTTGTGACGAATCATCAAGCGATAATTGTCTAACAGTTGATCTCCATAAAAATTGTATCCAGCAAAAGAGTCCGCCTTGCGAAAATTTCTCACTCATTTCTTTTTTGTCATTGCAGTGTTATTAATGACTCGAAGCGATCCAGATCGTATCAAATCGCTAAATTATAAATAATAAATCTCGCAAATCAGTTTCGCAACAGCCTAAACTACAAGCACCAGATTCTTTATCAGAAGTTGTTTCACACAATTTAGCGGATCATTTTAGTCCATGACCAATCCGCTACAAATGCAACCATTCTTTACTTCTCACTAAGTCATTAGCCACTATGTGGAGGATACTTGGCATTATCATGTTAGACCTAGTTATTTTAATAATATAGCCTACTTTATTATTTTTGTAATTTTCCTACGTGTGTAATGCAAATCAATATGCTATACATTTAATGGGGAGTTAATAATGACACCTGTGATTCGGAGAAATCTGGAGTGTTTGTTAGACTTCGACATACTGTATTAATATTTAGAATTAATGGTTTTATTACTGCCATCGTGAGAGGTGTTTTCAGAACTTGACTGAGTCAATGATAATGCAGTTCATGTGCTATCGAAATGTTTTGGTGAAATACGGGAGTATCTAAAAATTCACTGTACAAATACTATAAAGTTCATAGTAATCTAATTTTTTTTCTGAAACAAATCTAGTAACGATACCAATAATCCATATGCAACATTTTTGCCAATCGTGTTTTATTACTACGCCTAAAGCCTACATGTTATTGATCCCTGAAATTTGATATGTCTCAAGTAGTTCAGTTGTAATAGTGTCACGAACGTGGGAATTCTCGTATAGTTGTTAAGGTCCCAAGACATAAACATTTAATTTGGCCAGCCGGTTAGAAGACGTGTTTGATGCAGAAAAGCTTGTTGGGACGGAGACAACGTTAAATATTTATGTAGTGAAGACACGAGACATAAGAATTGAGAGCAAGGATATATTATACGGAAGGGAAGTTCTATCGCAGTTATGTTTTACTTATTCAGGATCTATTATTAACGAAAGAAAATTCTCGTTTCGTATTTCATTTTTCGTTCCAGGACATACGATGAGAACATTTTTCAAGACGCAATTTATAAATGTTTGCTTCATCTTAAGTAACTATTTACTTCAGTTTCTTTCTCATAAATAATTTCACCTCTGGTTCTCCTTGCCTTCGCCGTTCAAACGAATAGAAGGCATAGGAAATGAGAGAAGTTGGAAAACATCCGTGTCTTTTCCTGGAAACGGGTAACTTTTTCTCTTCCTAAACACCTCTCAGAGCTCGCAAAATTAAATTTGAACAAGTCCTATTACTGCCCTTGCTTACGTTTGCAGGCTTCTCTTTCTTTTCTTATCGTGAAAAATTAATTAGTTTTTCTCCGAGTCACTTATTCCATTAGAATTACGCTAACGATGCCGCAACAATTACGCAACTTGCTGATGTGAAATGGAATTCAGCGCCAAATTGCCTCATTATACGCCATTCGCACGACTTTAAAGCCTGCAAACACTCAAAGAAGGCTATTAGTCGCATCTTGAAAAGAATAAAATTGCTTGTGATTTAAGTGGGTATGTAATGCAACAACAATTATAATGACCACAATATTTCAAAGTGAACAAGAAATTGCTATATTACTTGATACAATTTCCTCCATTAAGGAATTAACTGTTGTTTGTCATGTTGTAATACAGAACAATACTTCTTGCTTATATTCGTTATTTCTTGAGTTCAGCATTTGAAATAAAATATTAATGAGCCAAAATATATGAAAGTATTACAACTCTCTTTTAGTGAAAAAAAAAAAGATACCCTTTTCGATAGTCACTTCACAACTCCACTGTATAATCAGTGCCATACTGCCAATCACTTCCATCGTTAAGTAAGTGAGTTAATTGGTATGCAAATTCATATCCCTTTAAGTTTTCTGGCATTTTATTGAAGAAGCAAATAAACCCTCAAAGATGTTCTTTTATTTCTGTCAACTATAAAATGTATACCTCATTGCTGGGTCTTTATTTGTAACTTCACATGAACCTAGAAGGTGCAGTGGTAACACACTACGTTCGCATTCCAGAACACTCTGATTAGAATTCTTGTCCGACAATCTTTATTTCGGTCTCCCACTTTCTCGCTGGTTAAAAAATAAAATAATTATCCTCATCACCTTCTATTATTTCATCGTTTCAGTGCCTCGCGTTTCCTGTTGAATTAACTACAGATGTACACACAACACAGCTTAGATTTATATTTCATGTGCGAACAAGCCACCCCAATCGACCGAAATTGATCAATTATATCTCATTTGAGAGGACACGACCAGCAAAAACATACGACGTGGTGTCTCTCGAACATACCACAGCCGAGGATGGCATAATACGAGGCCAATGTTAATACTGTAATTTTTTTTGGTTAATGGAACAGAAATATTCATGTAAAATTACAGATATTTATAAAAACCTGCATTTACATGTATCACAACAAAATAGTGTTCGCAGTAATACTGGGTTCGGATTCTTACCCGGGTGTTTATGCTTTGTGTTGTCCCAGTACCTCCTCCCTGAATGGATTTCCGGTATTAACTGCGCACATGATACAAGCGTGATACAACTAAATAAATTCAAATTGTTTAATATTCTATTGTATTTTCCATGGTTAAAAAAATATTTTGCTTGAATAAAACAACAATTAAAATATAAAATTAGCGCTTTCGTAAGAAATACTCAGTATTATCTCTAAAAAAAAAAAAACGTAACCATAGACATGTGTTGTACAACGATTCACTATTCTTTTTTTTAGTATCACAAAACTATTTCTTGGCAACTGGTTTCCAAAGGATCTTTAGTATAATTACGGGAAAAAAAATTTTTTTTCTGTGAAGACGCAATTAAAACTGGAGCTCACTCTTCGCAGTTTTTGAAGATTTGTAACCGAGAAATACGCTGTTGTGATACGTTGGCTGATTGTGAACTTACAACGCACTTGAAGCGTATTCGTCAGCTAGCGCCTCCGTATGGCATATAAGCAACATGATTTCGACCTCTTTCGTCTCTGCTTTCTTGCTATTGGGCCTTTTTTTTCAAGTGACTGAGGTAACTAGGTCGGGAGTTTCGCGAAGAGCTAGTGAGTTCCGCTTTGTATTTTCAGGAATGAAATTACTTGTTTAGACTTGCCGCTTCGAAAGTACTGTTTGGAATAAGCCTTCATTTTTATGTTAGTTTCACCTTGCTTATGTCGCGTCATTGCGCACTTCAGCGTGTTACGCTCGTGTGAACTGTGTTGTTGTTTTTAACGTGCTTTAAGTAAATTATGACGTTGTCCTTACGCAGCGTTAAATTCATCTAGACACGAGTGTCTTAAATTTTGATTTGAGGCTTTTGATGTTTTTGACGTGACAACGTCTAATAAATCTATGAACGCCAGCTGCACGCACGAAAAAGGATGACTCATTGTCCCGTTACGCTTTGTCCCGTTACGCTCATTGTACGCTTGCGCCGCATCTATCTCTCTTCCACTCGATTGGAACAACAATCGATTTGACTTTTTCGAGGCACATTAAACTTGAAACACTCCCATTCGTTTCCTACTTTTCCTATCATCGTCCTATCCTTAACAGAATAACACAGATTGGAAGAAGTTAAATAGCAAACATGTATAAAAGTTATAATTAAAATAATCTGTTCGTTAAAGTAATAAACATATTTTAATTAATGAGTGAAAATAAAAGTAAATTTATCAATTAAATTGTAGATTTCATTTCACTCCTCCTTTGTATCCATACAAAATAGTGATAATTCAATAAAAATGAATCCATTTTATTCATAAAAGTATGAAATAATTTCATCAATGTTTTGTTAAGACGTTGTCACGTTAAACTATTGTCTGTAAACAGACTTTACAACCAATTTTTTTCCTCCTTGCATTGGGCAGTTCACTGACCCAGTCAACCTGTTTGACCCGCGTTGCGATCGTAACATGACTTTCTTGTACGCGCTTGCATTGCGCCTTATTACTTGAAATGTTTGAACCCTGGAACAAAGAATAGTTCACGTTCGTAGTAATCTCACGTTTACGTTAACTTGTTAAGTTTTCCTATTCCTTGTGTGTTTATTTTTTTGCGTTGATCCCGTGGGACACTGCAATTTGTTCTTACGTAATTACGTGCCTAATGTAACGTAAATTATTGTGTTACGGTATAGTAAAAAAATTTTAGCGTGTCATCTTAAATCTCTGCTACGATTTTATGTAAGCAACGTAATTTAATTTATTGTCATGTTTTTTTAGCAGTCTTTGGAATGTAGAATCATTAATCAATTTTTTATATCGTTGTTTACAAAGAATTTCGCAGCTTGCATGTAACAATTAGTGCTCCGGGATTGTAATGTTTTTGAAAACATTATTTTATTGTTTGATAATAAAAGCATAGAGAGCTTCTATTTTTGTAAAGTCAACTTCGCCTTTTTTTGACTAATTGCTTACGTTTCAGACACCTACAGCTCTGTCGTCAAAGCACATGTTTGACTTCCACCAACAGCAACAGTATAGAGGGTATAATCCTGATTTACTTAGAATAATAAAAATATATATTTTTCGCACAGACAGCAGCAATAAAATTTTTTGGCGGTAATGTGTTTGCAACATTGATTTATGGAATCGTTATTGTTATATAAATGCACTGCTACACCAATAACTAAAATATACCTGTGTTGGTAGTCCTGTAAGTAATCATTTTCGATTGTTTCATGTACAAGCGTGTTCAAGAGAAATAATTTATAGTTAGAGAACTGCACGGGTTATATTATTATTATTAAAAATTATAGCAAGCTGGTCTGTACTTTTATATTGAATTTATGGTTGTGGAGCTGTAAGAAACTGGTGAAACATACTATGAAATTTAAAGTAATTTACAGACACTTGAAAATATTCGTGAGTCCATAGGCTTCACTTATCGATGGTATGATTTTGCCTTAGTATGAGAAGCGAGTATGCCAGTTTTATCGTAAAACAGGTGTGTTATTAAAGGATTGTGATCTAACTGTATAAATAACTAAAAAGTTTCCGTTATCAAAAATTTTGAAAAATCGTTGTAATTCTTGATTGTAAAAGCTGACATCAAATGTTGACCAGTATATGCGCAAGACTTTAGAGAAGTTTCCCATTAAAAAAAACATATTAAGAAAATGACTATTAGCAAAGTAAGCGTATGGTTATAAGAATTTTGTTTAGGCACGGGCGTATTGTTTTCCTTTTGTTAATGTTTATTATTGTTTGGCCCAATTGACCCCCTCCCCCATGAAAGAAGCTGAATTCCGGAAAATGCTGTTTTGATTTGGATACGCCCCTGTGTGTATGCCTACGATCGTTATGTTGCTGGTACTGGCTTATGGTATCAGGTTACCTTGTAAACCAGTATAGGTACTACAGAATTGTTGTGTTGTCCTTTTTCTCTGCCCGTTTTCTCGCTGATCGGTGTAAACAACAGTGTATTGAGTATTGGTCGTCGATGGTCGTTAGCGATCACGTAGCGAGGGTCGTGGGTTCGATTCAACCCCCCCCCCCCCCGGCATAGGAACTCAAAGCTCAACAGCACCTAGTCGGAGCTTCGTAATAATGTTCGAGGTTCCGTTGCCTTTTACTGGACGCTAACTGGGCACACATACGTTGTGCAGAGCGTCAGAATAAACCACACGATTTGAAAACTTATTTTATAAACTTGAAGGCCATTTTTTTTCCAGTCCTAGTACGTTGTTTCCTGAAAGCATGAAATAATAGGTATTGTAAACAGTTTCAAATTAACTGCAAGTAGCCTTCGTCTTAAAACTTTTTTTAATTTTATTTGAATCATTCATTAAATCAATAAGAATTAGTTTTCTCCAAAAACCATAAAAACACAAGCTTTCAAATGTAATAAATATATGTTGAAAACATTTACGAAAGAACAGCAAACACAAGGGAGGTATGGTGCTAAATTTTAGAGCAGTAGATTTGAAATAATAGAAATGCTGGGAAAATGAAATAATAATAATAATAATAATAATAACAGCGCGTGTAACTCACTACACGTGATGGATGTGAAACTTTTTGGAAATTCAAACCCCGACTCTTGAGTTTATCGTAAAAGAGTAAAACTGCAAAGAGAAAAATAGAGAAAAAAAGGCAATTTACCAATTAAAAATTAATTAACTAAATTATTATTCACTTCAAAATAACTGGCCAGGCAATCAGTTCAAACAATTCTGCCATTTGTAACACGCCAAATCTCTGAAAGAAATGTGAAATTCATAACAGATAGCGCTATATCTGCGGGTAATGCAGGGACTGTCTCAACAGCGCCCTCTAACCTGCTGGTTGAACAAGGAGGAACGCGAGCGCGCCGGTAGCAAATATTAAAATTCAAGGCACTCACAGCTGATTATATGTGATACTACATCTATATTTTATAAAACAAGCGCATGCGCAAACTAGCAACCTCTTTATATTATTCTTTCGTTCATCTATCTCTCTCGGTTTTTTTTTTTGAGTGTGCGACGAATCATCGCACAAAGAGTAGAATGAAAACGAGCCCAGCAACGTATACAGAAGGTTCTCTCTTTAATGTTTTGGCCAAGTACCTATTCTCCGTCCTTTGAGCGTCAGGAATCGTTTCACAAAAAACGTTTCACGAAAGCGGTATCACTAAAATTCGGCCTTGAAATTTTACTCTCATCGCGCCCAGAGAAGTTTCACTCGAAAAAACATGAAGATGACGTGTGAGTCTTAATGACCCCACGGTGCGGACATGAGCGACAGCAGGGCCCGTCAACCAACCGAGGGCTACATGGTCATTGGTCAAAGGAGGTTGGGGGGGGGGGGGGGGAAGCCGAGCTGGTCTCGACGGTGGTCCATCACGTGATTGACCGCGTTGTTGTCGAGGGGGTGGAGGGAGGAGGTTGACTACAGTGTCGTGGCTATTGCCGCTCCCTTGATGACAGGCCTCGCGCGCGACCTATGCCTCCTGCTGATCTCCAAAGGCCCTGTCACTCTGCCAGATACGTGTCTCCGATATATTTGACCATGAGCTCCTACAATTCTATTAGTAGTATTGGACGGAAAATGTATTCAGATTTTCTCCATCGAAAATGTTTGGACAGATAACCTCAAATACGTTATTAGGTAAATTATAAAAAAAAGAATTAGATACTACCTATTGTATTGTATCTGTAACCATGGTGTGACTTATGAAAATTTTTTTATATAGTTGTTCGTTTCATGGTCCGTAGACCCCAAAACCATCGCCAACTCAAACTTTATATATATATATATATATCTTTATATATATATTTCTTGTGTGCGTGTGTATGTCACTGAACTCCTCCTAGACGGCTGGACCGATTTTGATGAAATTTTTTGTGTGAGTTCACAGGGATTCGAGGATGGTTTAGATTCACAATTTGGTCCACTGGGAGATTCGGGGGCGTAATAAATCAAAATTTCCAGTTTTTGGTAGGAAATCACCATGGCAACGGCTATTGCTTTGGTGATGATTCATTCGTCTCTATGGCAACGACTATTTCATTGTTAGTGCAGTCCTCACCACCGTTGAAATTTTGCGCGTACTTTAAATATCAAAAATTTCCCTTTTTTTCAAGTATATATATTTTACAGACTTGAAACTTCACAGTAATGTTCCTTATGTTACGCAGGATGACATTTTCCGAAAATTAGATCCCATGGGTGGTTAAAACCAGGCAACAGTGGGTACTTTGTCTGCATGAGAACAGGATTTTGCATTGTTCATGCCTTCTGCGTCTCCATGGCAACGGGCATCGTGCGGCAGTGGCGTACCCACAAGGAGGGGCATGTATAATGAGCGGCGCAAGAGTGATCTGCCTGTAGACTGCCGTAGCGAAGTACGGGTACATCAGTTGTACGTTGCGTGCACGAGTCGGGAAACCATCGGTGCTATTCATTTTCTCTCCGGTACATTATACAGCATTGTAATAATTTTTTTCACGGATTTTTTTAATTCACCATTACTGTAAATGGGATATGTGGCTTAATTTTTTACCATTAGTATAGCCGTGCGAAGCCGGGTCGGGCAGCTAGTGTATATATATATATATATATATATATATATATATATATATATATATATATATATATCTCACAATTTTGTGGACACAATAACTGCCGCATTTTTTCACAAAACATTTCCAAAATGATACAAAAAATCTAGATGTGGAAAATCTTATTCAAGTTCGTTAATGGGCAATTTCCAACTAAAGGGGTAGAATAGAGAATGTTTTAAAACAAAAATCGCTCTAACTTCCAAGATATGGAAAATATCACATCCATTTGTACGTATTTTAATTCGTAGGAGAAATACCAAAATCCTTTGCCTGCATAAAATTTTTGTAACGACTAACCATTACTGCAAAGGGGTTGGAAAAAGTATGTATGGTTGGAGGACAAAACAAAATCGTAACTCTCTTCGTAGGCACAGCATAGAATTTGTTACACATTGTTTGTTAGTCTTATAATTTTTATCTGAAACTTTAGTCTGAAACAATATTGGGACACCGCCTTCTTCCCCTGTCCTTCTCCCCCGCCAACAGAACAGACTGTGGCTTGCCTCGGTGGCGCAGAGGTGGACGTGTCCGACCAACACCGACTAGACTCCAGGCCTGCGCGCACCCTTGTGACGTCATCAACAGTAGGCCATCCTTCCCCCGCCGAGGCCACCTTCAGACGGCAGAGCTGGCCGTTACAAGAGCTCGGCAAATTGACACAGAAGGATTTAAGGTTTTTTTGTATCAAGTTTTTGTTTTTTGCAGAGTAAAAAATTAACAAAATTTTTTATCTAGAAAGTCTCACAGTTTCTATAAAAACAGTTACGACATTAAACACCGTACAGCAAGTTTATTTTCTTTAAACTCATATAACTTCCATTTTGAATTGCGTTTTTTTTCGTCAATAACTACATTTTAAACAAGTTATCGTATAAAGAATTTATTTAGACAAAGTGTTTTCTGTTGTGGAAATAAATTTTATGATATCAAAATAACAGTAGTACAAGTTAGAATTTTTACGTACCTATATATTCTTGAATCTAAGTTTAAACACATAAATAATTACATTTATTGGCACTGTGAATGAAAAGGTTTTAAATTACGGTTCTTTGACGATTTAGTAATTCAATAAAAACAATGCTATTTTTAAAAAAAATCAATCACTCCGTTTAATACACTTTTAAACTAGTGGAACGGTAAAATAAATTTAAAACAAAAAAAAAGCATGCCAAGTCGGTGTTGGTCCGACCCACGAAACCCGAGAGCCATGGGTAGTAATCGCTCCTCGGCGCCGATGTGACCTGAACCAGGCCGTCCCTGCCGGGTTCCTCAGGAGGCACCAGGGACGCCCACCCAGGCGGCGCGACGGTACCCTTGACGCCTGCTCCTCGCGGCGCGGGACCGGGGCCACAGCTCGCCGCGTCCCCAGTCTCCGGTGGTCTCGCTGTCCACGAGTCCTACATTCAAAAAAAAAAAAAAAATTGGTCGTCTGTAAAGTCGGGTTACGGACGATTAGTTTAAAGTGACAACGTCATAACAAAACACTGATGAAATGGTTGGTTACTTTTATGGATAAAATGGAATATTTTTTATTGAATTGTCACTATTTTGTATGGATACAAAGAAGGAGTGAAATTAAATCTACAATTTAATTGATGAATTTACTTTTATTTGCACTCATTAATTCAAATATGTTTATTACTTTAACGAAGAGATTATTTTAACAATAACTTTTATACATGTTTGCTATTTAACTTCTTCCAATCTGTGTTGTTCTGTTAAGGATAGGACGATGATAGGAAAAGTAGGAAACGAATGGGAGTGTTTCAAGTTTAATGTGCCTCGAAAAAGTCAAATCGATGGTTGTTCCAATCGAGTGGAAGAGAGAGAGAGAGATGCGGCGCAAGCGTACAATGAGCGTAACGGGACAAAGCGTAACGGGACACAGCGTAACGGGACAATGTGCGTAACTGTACACTTGTTCGTGCGTGCAGCCGGTGTTCATCGATTTATTAGACGTTGTCACGTCAAAAACCGAACTACCATGAATTAAAGCTTAATCCTTTAAGAGCCCAGTGTTTACACACACGTGATTATCGCGAGTAAACGTGTGTTAACTGCAAATTTAGCGCAAACTCAAGTGGCCAAATTATGTGTGCAACAATGTTAATGTTCTTTATGTGTGAGATGCAAGTTATTAATTTAATGTAATTTTATTTATTCGGGAGGCAATCATAAGATTGAGTTGTTGATCCTTCGCTAGGCACTTTAATAAACTCTGTTTGTTTATTATAATCCGAGAGCAGAAAATAATAGTTTCCGTAGCGTAAACAGAAAATTTTTTCGCAGGAAATTCAAATATTATTAATGATGGATCGTTTCAAACATTTCCTCCATCTTCGACGAACACAGGTGCGTCAACAACATTCTTGTAGTGACAAGAGGTGTTGTTCATCTCGGGTTCAGATGTTATTAAATCTTCGTTTATGAGCTGCTGCGCAATGGAACACCAACTCCCAATTGTTTATTATGCTCTTTGTCATTTCCGACAACAGGGAAACTCATAAAACTCTGAAAGCAAATACACCACCAAGCGACTAGAGCCTTGTACTGCCTATCATAATACTACACCGAGTTTCAAGTAAATTTGAAATTCCGCCTGCATTCGAGTCGGCTGTTTTTCTCCGTTTAATTTAGCTGAGCACCCTCGAATAATATTTCTACAATTTAAATGTCACCGCCGTAAAGAAACCATGCGAAAATTGCTCGAGATATCAGATTGCTATCTGTGTACGAACAGCATTTAATAATATGCTGAGGCTGTATGGGTAGTTATGTTTCCACATGTCGTTTTAAAACTGTATTTTTAGGGAAGTGAAAATGGCTACGCGTAATTACAGAGTTATGTTTTTATATTAAACGCCCCGTAGATATTCTTGAAAACGCCCAAGGGCCTTACATTACACCTTTATCTTCATTTTTAACCGCGGGTGATGTCGCGGGGGGCAACTTGTATTTTTATTTTTATAAAGATGGTTGCAGAAAATGTTTTCCCGTCTAAGAGTTCAACTTGATTTCATCTCCGTACCATGGAAATAAGCATCACTCATGTCCAAACACAATATTTATATTTTTGATACGAAAAAATAAATTGGCTACAATAAAATATGTACAGAAAATTTTCCTTGCAAATAATTTCAAAGTGGTGAATAATTTTTTTTTTTAATTTTTTTAGACTTAATTTTTTTTTTTTTTTTTTAATATTTGTGGTCACTTCACGTCTGCGCAATTATTTATTCCTGTTTCCGAAAAACACTTTGCTGCAAACGAGCCAGACAGTTCGAACCTTAAGGTGAAAAAAAGAATTTGAGCTTTCTTACTAATATTTTTGCATACAAGCAGGACAATCTTGCAGAAACATGTCGTGGGCTATAGCCCCCTGCGACTTGTACTCCCGTGAAAATAATTCGACTCAGAGGACTGTGCGTCGAGAGGCAGCATTCGTTATCCCCCCCCCCCCCCCCCCTTGCGATGCGGACAAAAGGTCGCAGCGTACGTTAAAGCTTCATCCCCCCACAACACACGCACACAAGCACAAGCACAGGCGTGCCGGCTGGACCGTAAGCTGAGGGGCCCGCAGCGAAGGTTTTTCCCGGGACTTGGGGAAATAAAATAATAATGATAAAATATGAAGGAAAAAAACTCCTCCACCTTCGTGAAATCGCCGTGGCTTCTCCTCGTCTCGTTTCCCGCGCCTGGTCGGCCGGTCCGAGGACTGGAGTGGCACTAGAGATGCTGGCCCTTGGCTGCCTGCTTTCTCCGGGTCGCGGGGTCTCGCCGACGAGACCTCCCCCCCCCTTACCCACTCCCCCCCCCCCCCTTCGTGCTGCTCGCTCCTTCGCCCGCGCGGTCCACGATGCTGGCGCAGCCGAGCGCAAAGCGCGCCGCCATTTCATTATTATTTTTTTTGTAAACGGAACAGATTTTACTCTCGAAATATTGCAGGTGAGTGAATGTAAACATGTGCATTCACGTGAAAACAAAACTGCTTACTTCACCACAGAAAAAAAATTAAAAAAATAGCGTTCGCAGAAAATTTCCCCGGGAATTAGTGATTTGTGTTGTACCAGCACCTCCAATAGTTGAAAAGTTAATATTGTAAACCGTTCCCTGAACGGCTTTCCAGTAGGTATTAACTGCGCACATTAATAAGCATGATTAAAAAAAAAATAAAGTCAAATTATTGAATATTTCGATTACCATCTGAATGGTATGATTGAATGAAACTTAAATTAAAATATAAAATATGCGCCCATTTTCGTAAGAAATACTCTGTATTATGTCGATAAACGTATTTCATATATGCAGAAATAACCATAGCCATTTTTTTGTACAAAGTTACAATATCTTTTTTGTAGTATTACAAACTGTTTCTTGGCAAATGGTTTACAAAGGAATTCTTTTTAAAAGTACAAAAAAAAATTTCTGTACAACCTGTGAGTCAGGCATTTCCCAAAAGTAGTATCAATAGCACCCAGTTTGCGAATCTCACTTCCAAAGTCAAAAGTTAACTGCATAGACAACATAGAAAATTCCTTGGAAGAAATTTATCAGAAAAACACCACATTACAGACGAACACAGTGCTGGCAACGATGAGATATTAGGAAACAGCGGTAAATACAGATAAACATCATTTGGTTCGTACGTTTATCACTGTATTATCCAAGGTCGTCTTTTGTCTGCATTTACTATTTCGCCGTTTTCATTCCACTGTGCTCATATTTATATGCTTTGATTTTCTTTTTTTTACTTATTACTTCTACGTAATTCTTTGTGCTGTCTATGCATTTATTTTTTGATATTTTTTGTGTGCGTTTTTGTAAGAATTCCCTGGTTTCCTTGGGATTTTTCTTTTATCTAATTAAGTGTTAAAAAATTGTTGTAAAAAAATATCGAAATATTTTTGGGCTCGGTTTTAACAAGCCATGTTATTTTTTGTCGTTTTTTTTGTCTTTTTTTATGCCTATTTCTAAAATTTTAAGTCGATACCTCCCTCGCATTTGTTTTTCTGGCACAAGAATTCCGTTGAAGGAATTTAGTAATGAAAAAAATAATAACAGCACAGAAGAACACGGTGGGCTAGCAACGACGAGCACATTTTCAACTATAACAGTAAATGCAGACAGACGAGAGAAAAAAACCTGGACAACGCAGCAAAAATATACGAACACAACGACGAAGATAAACAGAAATTACGGACAACACTAACGAATACGGTAGGTTTCCTATGACGCAGCAGTTGCGACGTTTTCGGGAGCTGGCATCTGTTCTCGGCATCAGGCACAGAAGTAGATGTATTTGGTTCGTATGAGGACACCGGAGGACGGAGGGGGATTAGGGATTATGTCACTTCCTTCGACCATGCACACACGAAAAAGTATCCCGTTACGTTCATCAGCCATGTACGCACGAAAAAATGTCCCGTTACGTAACGAACGAATGGAGGAGGACGGACAGACCAGCTCACCAGGACGTCTCGCTCTGAAAAGTATTAGGCGGTAATAAACAGCCAGGAGGTAACGAATATAAGCCTACTTCTACACGTGTTATGAACGCCGGATACATACGGCCAGGCAACCATGTGTTTTGGCGCGCTGTACTTCCACGACGCGCAACGGCACCGGAAAGTTATTATTACTACCTCCTCTCAAGTTCTGATCTCCTAATACTTCACAGCAGAGAAGCGCTGTTGGTCGGAGCCCGTAGGTACTTCCTCGCACGCCATGTTTTTTTTCTATGTGAGTTAATTAAAACCCGTGTACAACAAAAACGGAATTTTGACAAGTTATTGAGAACTAAATTATAATAATAAAAAATGTTAACCAATAAATAATATTTAAATTCCTCACTACTATTTGATTAATTTAATGTTTTGTTTAAAATCTTTGAACATTGTAATAAATGTAAAAAAACCTTGAAACCAAACACTAGAGAAAAATTTGTATATTTAGCATAGGTATTCTAATATATTTTCAATTAAAATAAATTAGGTTTTATTTTTGCAAAGTTTTTTTTTCCAACCTGCAGAAAACTTTTCAATTTTAACATAAAATTTGACATCTTCAGTGACATAAAACTTCTTGACCTTGACCTTTGACCTTTGACCTTGACCTTTGACCTTGATATTTAACCTTGACCTTACCCTTGAACATTGACCTTGAACATTGACTTTGACCTTGAACATTGACTTTGAACATTGACTTTGACCCTGAACTTTGACCTTGACCTAGAAATTTGACCTTGACCTAGAAATTTGACCATGACCTTGAAATTTTACCCTGACATTGAAATTCGACCCTGACCTTTAGCCTTGCAACCCTCGATGTTGCCAACCTGATATCGTCATCTAATCCATATGCTAACCTAACCTAACCTAACCTAACATAAATTAAACTAAACTAAACTAACCTAACCTAACCTAAACTAAACTAAATTAAACTAACCTCACCTAACCTAATCCATATGCTAATCTATGCTAACCTAACCTAACCAAACTAAACTAACCTAACCTAACCTAAACTAACCTAACCTAAACTAAACTAACCTAACCTAACCTAACATAACCTAACTTAACCTAATCCATATGCTAATCTAAGCTAACCTAACTTAACCTAACCTAAACTAAACTAAACTAAACTAAACTAACCTAATCCATATGCTAATCTATGCTAACCTAACATAACCTAACCTAACCTAACCTAACCTAGCCTAACATAACTCAACCTAACCTAACCTAACCTAACCTAAACTAAACTAAACTAACCTAACCTAAACTAAACTAAGCTAAACTAAACTAAACTAACCTAACCTAACTTAACCTAAACTAAACTAAACTTAACTAAACTAACCTAACCTAACCTTACCTAATCCATATGTTAATCTATGCTAACCTAACCTAACCTAACCTAACCTAACCTAACCTAGCCTAATCCATATGCTAATCTATGCTAACCTAACCTAACCTAACCTAAACTAAACTAACCTAACCTAATCCATATGCTAATCTATGCTAACCTAACCTAACCTAACCTAAACTAAACTAAACCTAACCTAACCTAACCTAACCTAACCTAACCAAACCTAACCTAACCTAACCAAACATAACCCAACCTAACCTAACCTAATCCATATGCTAATCTATGCTAAACTAACCTAACCTAACCTAACCTAACCTTAACTAAACTAAACTAAACTAAACTAAACTAACCTAACCTAACTTAACCTAAACTAAACTAAACTTAACTAAACTAACCTAACCTAACCTAACCTTAACTAAACTAACCTAAACTAAACTAAACTAACCTAACCTAAACTAAACTAAGCTAAACTAAACTAAACTAAACTAACCTAACCTAACCTAACTTAACCTAAACTAAACTAAACTTAACTAAACTAACCTAACCTAACCTTACCTAATCCATATGTTAATCTATGCTAACCTAACCTAACCTAACCTAACCTAACCTAGCCTAATCCATATGCTAATCTATGCTAACCTAACCTAACCTAACCTAAACTAAACTAACCTAACCTAATCCATATGCTAATCTATGCTAACCTAACCTAACCTAACCTAAACTAAACTAAACTAAACCTAACCTAACCTAACCTAACCTAACCTAACCAAACCTAACCTAACCTAACCTAACCAAACCTAACCTAACCTAACCTAACCTAATCCATATGCTAATCTATGCTAAATAACCTAACCTAACCTAACCTAACCTAATCCATATGCTAATCTATGCTAACCTAACCTAAACTAAACTAAACTAAACTAACCTAACCTAAACTAAACTAAACTAAGCTAAACTAAACTAACCTAACCTAACCTAACTTAACCTAAACTAAACAAAACTAACCGAACCTAACCTAACCTAACCTAATCCATATGCTAATCTATGCTAACCTAACCTAACCTAACCTAACCTTAACTAAACTAAACTAAACTAAACTAAACTAAACTAACCTAACCTAATCCATATGCTAATCTATGCTAACCTAACCTAACCTAACCTAACCTAACCTAAACTAAATTAAACCTAACCTAACCTAACCAAACCTAACCTAACATAACATAACCTAACCTAATCCATATGCTAATCTATGCTAACCTAACCTAACCTCACCTAATCCATATGCTAATCTATGCTAACCTAACCTAACCTAACCTAACCTAACCTAATCCATATGCTAATCTATGCTAACCTAACCTAACCTAACCTAACCTAAACTAAACTAACCTAACCTAATCCATATGCTAATCTATGCTAACCTAACCTAACCTAACCTAACCTAACCATTGTAATGCTAGAGATTCGGGAAAAAGTTCAAAATTCATTAAATAAATTTGTAATCTATATACTGATTGATTAGATCGTCTAAGGTCCTTGGTTCGATCCCTGGCCGATATAAATCAACTTTAATTTTAAAAAAGTACCAGAAAAGTGTAAGGTTCGAGAAATAAAACACCTCAAAGTCTTTTACAAACATAATATTTATTACTCAATTTCTATCCTACTACAGAATCACTTGCGAAAGCCAGCAATCTTATAATCATTTAGCCCTGCATAGACGTGCAACGACTACTTCTTAGCTCCAAATGGCTCCAAATGCTCCAAACGACCTTCAAATGGCTCCATCAGCTCCAACAACCTCCAAATGCTTGACAGCTCCAAATGACTCCTAATGCTTCAAAAGACTCCAAATGCTCCAACAGCTCCAAAAAAAAGCTCCAAATGCCCCAATAGCCTCCAAATGCTTAACACAGCTCCAAATGGCTCCAAAAGCTCCAAACGGCCTCCAAATGCTTGACAGCCTCCAAATGCTTGACAGCTCCAAATGGCTCCAAATGCTCCAAACGGCTCCAAATGCTCCTAATGTCTCCAAATGGCTCCAATTGCTCCAAACGGCTCCAAATGGCTCCAAATGCTCCAAATGCTTCAAAAGGCTCCAAATGCTCCAACAGCTCCAAAAAAAGGCTCCGAATGCTTGACAGCTCCAAATGCTCCAACAGCTCCAAAAAAGGCTCCGAATGCTTGACAGCTCCAAATGGCTCCAAATGCTCCAAACGGCTCCAAATGCTCCAAATGTCTCCAAATGGCTCCAAATGCTTCAAAAGACTCCAAATGCTACAACAGCTCCAAAAGGCTCCAAATGCTTCAAAAGACTCCAAATGCTACAACAGCTCCAAAAAAAGGCTCCAAATGCTTAACACAGCTCCAAATGGCTCCAAATGGCTCCAAATGCTCCAAATGGCTCCAACAGCTCCAAATGCTCCAAATGACTCCAAATGCTCCAACTGCTCCAAAAAAGGCTCCAAATGCTTAACACAGCTCCAAATGGATCCAACAGCTCCAAAAGGCTCCAAATGCTTCAAAAGGCTCCAATTGTTCCAAGAGCTCCATCTTCAATAGCTTCCAACTGATTCCAATTACTTTTCTTATCGAACTTGGCATGATTACTAACATGTATTTATTAGTATACATTTTGACTGGCAGTGGTAACGTATTTTGCACCTTTAAGTTATAAGTTTTATTTAGAAATCAGATTTCGATAAATCGTAGATACCATTTGGAAAGAAAATATATTAATTTATCTTCAAGTTTATACACATACATTTAATTTAAGCCATTATTGTATGTAACCAGCTTCCCTCAGTTCTTTGAGTATGAAGGATATTTCTTTAATGTTCGAATAGTTTCCTGCACAAAGCGATCCATGTAGTAGTTTTAGCCTGTCAACCAATATGTTAGGATCTTCCCATGAGGTATAATCAAACTCTTCTGCTGCGTTCATCATCCTTGCATGTTTATAATAAATATTATTATCTCTGGTGTCTATCGTTTTAACACCAACCTCAAGGTCACTTTCGTCATCGTGCCAGTGATTATCACAAGCTTGATCAGGATAATTTATTTTATTACAACGTTTCCATCGTTTTGGTCTCAAACCACCATCACAGTCTTCACTCTTGCATGCTTTTGGTGCTTCAGCACAGTACTCAATCATGTCAGCCTTAGATGTGTCAGCACAGTCTTCGTTCACGCCAGCTTCTGATGTGTCACCACAGTCTTCAATCATGTCAGCACCACAAACTTATCAGGATAATTTATTTTATTACGTCGTTTCCATCGTTTTGGTCTCAGACCGCCATCACAGTCTTCGATCTTGCCTGCTTTAGGTGCTTCAGTACAGTACTCAATCATGTCAGCCTCAGATGTGTCACCACAATCTTCAATCATGCACGCTTCAGATGATTCATCAAAGTCTTCGACCTTGTAAGCTTCAGATGGTTCTCTATCTTTCTCATTTTCATGGAGACGACTAGATATTGGAGTAAATATATTTTCATTTCTAATGTGGTTACAACTACCTTCGTTTGTTTTAAATTTTAAATTATTATCTTGATCTAGATCAGTAATTTTAGCATTAGCTTTTTCGCCTTCGTTCCTCTTCCGCGATGTTGTAGCCCAGTCTTCGTTATCTTTATTCATCTTAATTGTACAGGTCTTGTAATGTCTATCCAAGTAATATCTTCTACCGAAGGATTTCTGACACTGGCTGCAATGAAACGGTTTTTGACAAGGACCCAAATTACACTCGCTTCTCTCATGTCGTTTAGCATTCTTTCTCAAGGTAAACACCTTGCTACAGTATCTACAGTGATGATGTTTCGATACAGCGTCAGATCCTAAATCGGAATTCATATTAGTTACCGAGACTAATGCCAGATGCAAACTAAGAGTTTTAAATTAGATATATTACTTAAATAGAATTTTTTAATTATTTCATCAGCGAGAATTAATTTATCTCATTCAAAGGTACTTGTTGCAAGTAGTTCTGCTTTTCAACAACAGATGTCGACACATGTTACTTTCAGGTAAATAATATTTAGTTCTTTTATGCGGGATGCTCACTAACGATCGCAATAGAACGATGGCTTCGCTAGACTCCAAGGAGAAGGAAGTTCATCCATCCTGTTAGTGCTTCTTAGATTTCTCAGAGATTATTTGACTGAGTAATGATATTTTTTTTTTTTAATTTCCACCTGATAAAAATATTACAAGTGATGATTAAGTAGCAGATGTTCACTAATTATATGCAACCTTGAATAAAAAATGACATGCTTCATTAAGTAAATATCCTTCATGCAGAGATAAATTCCTCATCAGTAACCAGAAGCACTCGGAGAAAACCATCAGATGTCTAGTCAGGAATAATCAGAAGTACCCAGTGAAAACCATCAAAATATTGTCAAGAATAATCAGGAGCACACGGAGAAATCCACCATAATACTGTCAAGAATAAACTGGAGCACACGGAGAAAACCGCCATAATATTGACAAGAATAATCGGAAGCACACGGAGAAAACCGCCACAAGTTTTCTTTGATATCATAAAATTTCAGGAAAAAATAATAATAAATAAAAATAAATTAATAAAAAATTTAAAAAAATAAAATAAAAAATACATAAAATTCTGGCTTGTACTAGAACTATATCTTTGCTCAACAATGAGAAGTTCACAAGCTAGCAGAATCTGTTTATGTATTTTTTATTTTATTTTTTTAAATTTTTTATTAATTTATTTTTATTTATTATTTTTTTTTCCTGAAATTTTATGATATCAAAGAAAACTTGTGGCGGTTTTCTCCGTGTGCTTCCGATTATTCTTGTCAATATTATGGCGGTTTTCTCCGTGTGCTCCAGTTTATTCTTGACAGTATTATGGTGGATTTCTCCGTGTGCTCCTGATTATTCTTGACAATATTTTGATGGTTTTCACTGGGTACTTCTGATTATTCCTGACTAGACATCTGATGGTTTTCTCAGAGTGCTTCTGGTTACTGATGAGGAATTTATCTCTGCATGAAGGATTATTTACTTATTGAAGCATGTCATTTTTTATTCAAGGTTGCATATAATTAGTGAACATCTGCTACTTAATCATCACTTGTAATATTTTTATCAGGTGGAAATTAAAAAAAAAAATATCATTACTCAGTCAAATAATCTCTGAGAAATCTAAGAAGCACTAACAGGATGGATGAACTTCCTTCTCCTTGGAGTCTAGCGAAGCCATCGTTCTATTGCGATCGTTAGTGAGCATCCCGCATAAAAGAATTAAATATTATTTACCTGAAAGTAACATGTGTCGACATCTGTTGTTGAAAAGCAGAACTACTTGCAACAAGTACCTTTGAATGAGATAAATTAATTCTCGCTGATGAAATAATTAAAAAATTCTATTTAAGTAATATATCTAATTTAAAACTCTTAGTTTGCATCTGGCATTAGTCTCGGTAACTAATATGAATTCCGATTTAGGATCTGACGCTGTATCGAAACATCATCACTGTAGATACTGTAGCAAGGTGTTTACCTTGAGAAAGAATGCTAAACGACATGAGAGAAGCGAGTGTAATTTGGGTCCTTGTCAAAAACCGTTTCATTGCAGCCAGTGTCAGAAATCCTTCGGTAGAAGATATTACTTGGATAGACATTACAAGACCTGTACAATTAAGATGAATAAAGATAACGAAGACTGGGCTACAACATCGCGGAAGAGGAACGAAGGCGAAAAAGCTAATGCTAAAATTACTGATCTAGATCAAGATAATAATTTAAAATTTAAAACAAACGAAGGTAGTTGTAACCACATTAGAAATGAAAATATATTTACTCCAATATCTAGTCGTCTCCATGAAAATGAGAAAGATAGAGAACCATCTGAAGCTTACAAGGTCGAAGACTTTGATGAATCATCTGAAGCGTGCATGATTGAAGATTGTGGTGACACATCTGAGGCTGACATGATTGAGTACTGTACTGAAGCACCTAAAGCAGGCAAGATCGAAGACTGTGATGGCGGTCTGAGACCAAAACGATGGAAACGACGTAATAAAATAAATTATCCTGATCAAGTTTGTGGTGCTGACATGATTGAAGACTGTGGTGACACATCAGAAGCTGGCGTGAACGAAGACTGTGCTGACAAATCTAAGGCTGACATGATTGAGTACTGTGCTGAAGCACCAAAAGCATGCAAGAGTGAAGACTGTGATGGTGGTTTGAGACCAAAACGATGGAAACGTTGTAATAAAATAAATTATCCTGATCAAGCTTGTGATAATCACTGGCACGATGACGAAAGTGACCTTGAGGTTGGTGTTAAAACGATAGACACCAGAGATAATAATAATATTTATTATAAACATGCAAGGATGATGAACGCAGCAGAAGAGTTTGATTATACCTCATGGGAAGATCCTAACATATTGGTTGACAGGCTACGACTACTACATGGATCGCTTTGTGCAGGAAACTATTCGAACATTAAAGAAATATCCTTCATACTCAAAGAACTGAGGGAAGCTGGTTACATACAATAATGGCTTAAATTAAATGTATGTGTATAAACTTGAAGATAAATTAATATATTTTCTTTCCAAATGGTATCTACGATTTATCGAAATCTGATTTCTAAATAAAACTTATAACTTAAAGGTGCAAAATACGTTACCACTGCCAGTCAAAATGTATACTAATAAATACATGTTAGTAATCATGCCAAGTTCGATAAGAAAAGTAATTGGAATCAGTTGGAAGCTATTGAAGATGGAGCTCTTGGAACAATTGGAGCCTTTTGAAGCATTTGGAGCCTTTTGGAGCTGTTGGATCCATTTGGAGCTGTGTTAAGCATTTGGAGCCTTTTTTGGAGCAGTTGGAGCATTTGGAGTCATTTGGAGCATTTGGAGCTGTTGGAGCCATTTGGAGCATTTGGAGCCATTTGGAGCATTTGGAGCTGTCAAGCATTTGGAGCCTTTTGGAGCTGTTGGAGTCATTTGGAGCATTTGGAGCCATTTGGAGCTGTGTTAAGCATTTGGAGCCTTTTTTTGGAGCTGTTGTAGCATTTGGAGTCTTTTGAAGCATTTGGAGCCTTTTGGAGCTGTTGTAGCATTTGGAGTCTTTTGAAGCATTTGGAGCCATTTGGAGACATTTGGAGCATTTGGAGCCGTTTGGAGCATTTGGAGCCATTTGGAGCTGTCAAGCATTCGGAGCCTTTTTTGGAGCTGTTGGAGCATTTGGAGCTGTCAAGCATTCGGAGCCTTTTTTTGGAGCTGTTGGAGCATTTGGAGCCTTTTGAAGCATTTGGAGCATTTGGAGCCATTTGGAGCCGTTTGGAGCAATTGGAGCCATTTGGAGACATTAGGAGCATTTGGAGCCGTTTGGAGCATTTGGAGCCATTTGGAGCTGTCAAGCATTTGGAGGCTGTCAAGCATTTGGAGGCCGTTTGGAGCTTTTGGAGCCATTTGGAGCTGTGTTAAGCATTTGGAGGCTATTGGGGCATTTGGAGCTTTTTTTTGGAGCTGTTGGAGCATTTGGAGTCTTTTGAAGCATTAGGAGTCATTTGGAGCTGTCAAGCATTTGGAGGTTGTTGGAGCTGATGGAGCCATTTGAAGGTCGTTTGGAGCATTTGGAGCCATTTGGAGCTAAGAAGTAGTCGTTGCACGTCTATGCAGGGCTAAATGATTATAAGATTGGTGGCTTTCGCAAGTGATTCTGTAGTAGGATAGAAATTGAGTAATAAATATTATGTTTGTAAAAGACTTTGAGGTGTTTTATTTCTCGAACCTTACACTTTTCTGGTACTTTTTTTAAAATTAAAGTTGATTTATATCGGCCAGGGATCGAACCAAGGACCTTAGACGATCTAATCAATCAGTATATAGATTACAAATTTATTTAATGAATTTTGAACTTTTTCCCGAATCTCTAGCATTACAATGGTTAGGTTAGGTTAGGTTAGGTTAGGTTAGCATAGATTAGAATATGGATTAGGTTAGGTTAGTTTAGGTTAGGTTAGGTTAGGTTAGGTTAGGTTAGGTTAGCATAGATTAGCATATGGATTAGGTTAGGTTAGGTTAGGTTAGGTTAGCATAGATTAGCATATGGATTAGGTGAGGTTAGGTTAGGTTAGCATAGATTAGCATATGGATTAGGTTAGGTTATGTTATGTTAGGTTAGGTTTGGTTAGGTTAGGTTAGGTTAGGTTAGGTTAGGTTTAATTTAGTTTAGGTTAGGTTAGGTTAGGTTAGCATAGATTAGCATATGGATTAGGTTAGGTTAGTTTAGTTTAGTTTAGTTTAGTTTAGTTTAGTTAAGGTTAGGTTAGGTTAGGTTAGGTTAGGTTAGCATAGATTAGCATATGGATTAGGTTAGGTTAGGTTAGGTTCGGTTAGTTTTGTTTAGTTTAGGTTAAGTTAGGTTAGGTTAGGTTAGTTTAGTTTAGCTTAGTTTAGTTTAGTTTAGGTTAGGTTAGTTTAGTTTAGTTTAGGTTAGGTTAGCATAGATTAGCATATGGATTAGGTTAGGTTAGGTTAGGTTAGGTTAGTTTAGCATAGATTAGCATATGGATTAGGTTAGGTTAGGTTAGGTTAGGTTTGGTTAGGTTAGGTTAGGTTAGGTTTGGTTAGGTTAGGTTAGGTTAGGTTAGGTTAGGTTTAGTTTAGTTTAGTTTAGGTTAGGTTAGGTTAGGTTAGCATAGATTAGCATATGGATTAGGTTAGGTTAGTTTAGTTTAGGTTAGGTTAGGTTAGGTTAGCATAGATTAGCATATGGATTAGGCTAGGTTTGGTTAGGTTAGGTTAGGTTAGGTTAGCATAGATTAACATATGGATTAGGTAAGGTTAGGTTAGGTTAGTTTAGTTAAGTTTAGTTTAGTTTAGGTTAAGTTAGGTTAGGTTAGGTTAGGTTAGTTTAGTTTAGTTTAGCTTAGTTTAGTTTAGGTTAGGTTAGTTTAGTTTAGTTTAGGTTAGGTTAGGTTAGGTTAGGTTGAGTTATGTTAGGCTAGGTTAGGTTAGGTTAGGTTAGGTTATGTTAGGTTAGCATAGATTAGCATATGGATTAGGTTAGTTTAGTTTAGTTTAGTTTAGTTTAGTTTAGGTTAGGTTAAGTTAGGTTAGCTTAGATTAGCATATGGATTAGGTTAAGTTAGGTTATGTTAGGTTAGGTTAGGTTAGTTTAGGTTAGGTTAGTTTAGGTTAGGTTAGGTTAGGTTAGTTTAGTTTGTTTAGGTTAGGTTAGCATAGATTAGCATATGGATTAGGTTAGGTGAGGTTAGTTTAGTTTAGTTTAGTTTAGGTTAGGTTAGGTTAGTTTAGTTTAGTTTAATTTATGTTAGGTTAGGTTAGGTTAGGTTAGCATATGGATTAGATGACGATATCAGGTTGGCAACATCGAGGGTTGCAAGGCTAAAGGTCAGGGTCGAATTTCAATGTCAGGGTAAAATTTCAAGGTCAAGGTCAAATTTCTAGGTCAAGGTCAAATTTCTAGGTCAAGGTCAAAGTTCAGGGTCAAAGTCAATGTTCAAAGTCAATGTTCAAGGTCAAAGTCAATGTTCAAGGTCAATGTTCAAGGGTAAGGTCAAGGTTAAATATCAAGGTCAAAGGTCAAGGTCAAAGGTCAAAGGTCAAGGTCAAGAAGTTTTATGTCTCTGAAGATGTCAAATTTTATGTTAAAATTGAAAAGTTTTCTGCAGGTTGGAAAAAAAAACTTTGCAAAAATAAAACCTAATTTATTTTAATTGAAAATATATTAGAATACCTATGCTAAATATACAAATTTTTCTCTAGTGTTTGGTTTCAAGGTTTTTTTACATTTATTACAATGTTCAAAGATTTTAAACAAAACATTAAATTAATCAAATAGTAGTGAGGAATTTAAATATTATTTATTGGTTAACATTTTTTATTATTATAATTTAGTTCTCAATAACTTGTCAAAATTCCGTTTTTGTTGTACACGGGTTTTAATTAACTCACATAGAAAAAAAACATGGCGTGCGAGGAAGTACCTACGGGCTCCGACCAACAGCGCTTCTCTGCTGTGAAGTATTAGGAGATCAGAACTTGAGAGGAGGTAGTAATAAAAACTTGCCGGTGCCGTTGCGCGTCGTGGAAGTACAGCGCGCCAAAACACATGGTTGCCTGGCCGTATGTATCCGGCGTTCATAACACGTGTAGAAGTAGGCTTATATTCGTTACCTCCTGGCTGTTTATTACCGCCTAATACTTTTCAGAGCGAGACGTCCTGGTGAGCTGGTCTGTCCGTCCTCCTCCATTCGTTCGTTACGTAACGGGACATTTTTTCGTGCGTACATGGCTGATGAACGTAACGGGATACTTTTTCGTGTGTGCATGGTCGAAGGAAGTGACATAATCCCTAATCCCCCTCCGTCCTCCGGTGTCCTCATACGAACCAAATACATCTACTCACAGAAAGGACTGAGTGATCTCAGGAAACCACCGAGGACAGACATCGGCACGGAACGGGCAGGTACTCGGACACATGTCCTCTGGAACTACAGGCTGGTGTGTTTCAGCTGAGCCACCTGGCTCCGTGAGCAGCGACGGTGAGACGGGAAACACAACTGGACCTCTCTGAGATCGGCCGCGACTCTGAGACTATGAGATGCGATGCGCTCAGCGGAAGCGTGTAGGTCGACCTCACAGGCATTCTCGATGGCGCCAGTTCACGAGGGGCGTACAGCATTTTTGAAAAGTATCCGACGGCCTGGCACACACCAATTAATATTTCATTTTCAAAACAAATTTTTGTGTGTTTTTTTACCTGTTCTGTAAACACTAATAAATAAAATTGTAGTATCTACAAAAAAAATTTAAAAAAAACATATAGATTTGTATGATGTTTAATAATGAAAAATTATAAGAAATGAATATCCCTATAAATATAGTATAAATGCGAAAGTGTGTTTGTTTGTTTGTCCTTTCACGCAGCATCGGAGCAATTTATCGACATTATAGAGATAGTTGATGGGCCGGAGAGTGACATAGGCTACGTTTTATTCCGGAAAAATGCACGGTTCCTGTGGGATAATGCTGGAGAGTAATTCTGTAATTACTGTCTCTGTTTGTCTGTTTGTTTGTTCGAGCAATGTACCAAACCTAATGGACCTATTTTGATGAAACGTTTTGTGTTTAAAATATTGTAATAATACTTTAAACTGGTGTATATTTTAACTCACTAAGAATACTGGAGCCGGAGATATAACAATAAAACCACATCTTTTTCACAAACAAGTGCAACCAAGATGAGCTAAAGATTGGGTCAGTTTTGAGTGGCTCTTGCACTAAATGCCACGTGGAAGGAGCTGTATGTAATACCTGTATCATAAAGCTCAAAAATTTAAAAAAAAAAAAATTGAAAGAATTAAAAAAAAAACGTTATTTGAGTTTCCGTTTGTTTATTTCTTGTAAAATCAACATATTAGCTCCGATTTCGATTAAATTTTGCATACTCGACCTTCGAAACCTAGGTAAGATTTCGAGATCATCGCCCCTAAAGCAGAATTTAATTATTCTTGATGAAATTTTGCCATTTCATTGTTGATGGCATTTTCGTTCACATGGCTACGGGCCTTTTGCATTGTTGATGTTTTCCACGTATCCATGGAAACGGTTTCTGCAACGGCAGTGGCGCACCCACGAGAGTATAATGTGCATTGCGTGTGTTCTGCCTGTAGACTGCCGTAGCGAAGCCTGGGTACTCCAACTAGTAAATTATATGTAATAATATTATTGAGTATTTCCGTGAGAATACTTTGGCTGCTAAATATTGTCTGCTGACAACTGTATGATACACATGGTTAACAAACGGCAATAGATAAGCCTATGCATGATAATATTTCCTCGTTTAAAATTCTTTAGACGGGGCCACATGAAATGACGGCCAGCACTGCTCTAGAAACGTAATTAACAAATATCTGTGAAGATTAATTTATAAATTGCGACTTTATGAGTTAAGTTTTAGTGTTTGACCATGACGCTCTCAGCCAAATAAAAATCAAGGTATGATTTATCATCCAAATAGTTGGCTGATGACCTATTGCTCGTATCTGACCAAAGTTTTTTTGCGGGTCTCCTTTGGCCACATCAATGTCTCTTCGCTCGCGTTGGTAATAAAAATCCCGTGGCTAGAAAAAACGAACGCGAATAAATTATGAGCGCTGTTTCGTCATTCAACATAAACATTTCACACGCACACACGGGTGGTCACTGTTCGCGCGGTCAAGATTTATCACTTAACTGATCTTGAGAGTGGGATGAGGGCGAAAAAAACAACAAGTGGCCAGGTATGCGCTTCGACGTGAGAAGTTTGGTAACGCTATCTTGACGTGAAGGAAAAAAATAAGTTATAAATGTCAAAATAATCCTAGGAGTTGGCATGGACAGTGGCATTCACATACTTTTCTTTCCCCCTCTGGAATTGGTAGTTGGTGATTAAAGGTAGAGGAATGTAAAAGAGGTACAGCCCATTTCAGCCAATCCGAGCATTTTCAAATCTTTTATTAACGTTATCTCACCACAATAACATGCACCGAAACAAAACAAAAGTTTTGTAGAAACTAGGGTTCGAGGGGAAGGGAGGCTGTGCTCCCCCTTTTTCTTTTTCCTTTTTTTTTTCTTCAGCGCTCGGCGCAGTATGCCCTGTGGCACCCTCCCTTTTTTGGGCCACGCTTGGCTCCGGAGAGCAGGGATCAGCCGGGACGGACAGCGACGACAGCGCCTCAACCACGCGGCGGCGCGCGCATGAGTTAACGACGCGGAGGATGCCGGGTAACGGCCGCGCCGCCCGTATATCTCGCCTGCCAGTGCGCTCGCGTTCATTAAATTTTCTCCGAACATTCGTTTCCCCCCCCCCCCCCCCAATCCCGACGGACGGACGGGCGGGCGCTTCGTTTTCACACCCTCCGCCGTGTTTACTTTTTTTATTATTATTACTTATTATTGTTGTCTACACCGGCCGCGAATAAGAAGAGGAGGATGAGGAGGAAGGAGGAGACCTTATGCATAGCATTAAAGGAAGAGGGAAGAAGAGAAGAAGGGGTGAGGTCTGGTAAGGTGTGCGTGCGTGCACCGTCATGGTCCTGATTTATCGAGGCGGCCTTCAAGGTCCGAGCGACTCCGAGTGAGTACGTGACGGCCGAAGTCTGTACGAGTACTACCCACTCCCCCCCCCCCCCCCCTAGTTCCTCACACACACCACCGAATAGACTCGCTGACCGGCGCGTTGCTGCGGCGCCAGACTCAACATGGATTTACAGTAAAAAAAAAAAAAATTCACGTGTTCTTATTTTGCAAATACACTTATAATACGCAACTCGGATACGAAATTTAACCTAAAAAAATTATAAATGCACCCAAATTGTGTTTTCAATTACATTGCTTGATGCGAAGCACGAGTAGTTTCCGCACCCGCCTCTGGAATTCCCTGCCGGATCATCTACGTCGACTATCGAATCATTCGATTTGCAGAGCGAAAGGTTAAACTATATAATGAAACGGCTCCGATAAAAGAGAATTGATTTTCAACGAGTTAATATTATAATGTTTTCCCTTGGCTTTGTGAACTTTGGTTTGCACCATAAACCACAGATGGCAGCACCGTGGTTACATTTTTTTTTTCCTTTCCATTCGACTTATGTCGCATTCACGGAATTACTCAGACTACCAAATGGCGTATACCGAGAGTTAAGATGTTCACACACATAAAAAAAAACAGTAACATAATGCAGGGCTATAGAGAGAAACCAAGGGTCCGAGGGCAAATGATTGTGTCGGGCCCCCTCCCCATTCGTTAATGTACAACTTTTCAAACTCCGCAATTAAAAAAAAAAACTAAACACTGTCACTCTGGGAATAACTGTAAAAGTGATCTGTGCGTATCGCATAACTTGTATGGTTTCCAGTGGATTATATTAACGATACACTTGAAATTTTTGACATATCAGCAGAGTTAATTTAAGCTTTAACTAAAATCTCGAAACAGAATTAGGTGACCGGGGAAATTTCTCCCCCCACACCCAATAGTTATAAATAGTTTATTCTTCAAATTTTCCGTGAAGTAAATGGCTCAGGGTCCCGAAAAGTCTAGGATCCCACTGCCACCCGGTAGCCAGTCAGCACCGAGGAGAAGACGTGAGTAAATACATACTTACAAACTAGGTAACTGAATTATTGATTATGTCTATATTATGCAGTGCGCCCTTCAAATTTAGTGTGGGCGCACTTTGCTTATGCTATTTTATGTATTTGTAAAATAAAGTTTGTACCTATGTCTGTATGTCTGTCCGTAGATCACGTAGCGCGGATACTATGAGACTAGGGCTGTGAAGTTTGGTACGGGGATCTTCCAAGGAGTTCAGTTGCTTTCAAAGCGATTTTTTCAAAATTCGTTTTTATTTATTTATTTATTTTTACTCCATCTTCTCTGTAACCTCCATGGTAACGGCTATTCCATCGTTGATGATGCTATCTTCATCTCCTGGCAGCGGCTATTCCATAGTTGATGATGCTTTCTTCATCTCCTGGCAATGACTATTGCATTCTTGCTGGTGCTTTCTTCATTTCCTGGCATCGGCTATTCCAACGTTGATGATACTATCTTCGTCTCCTGGCAACGAATCTTACGTTGTGATGCCTTATTTCTTTTGGATCTTAATCGAGTCTTCCCATAATCATCTTTGCCATCATATTGAAGCAATACAGTAATATAAATGCGAATTTAAAGGATTTTAAAATTGTCTCATCAATTGTATCAAATTGTCTATTTAGTTTATTTTTTTTCCCCCAAACATCTTAGCTCTTAACAATTTTTTGTTCCATAAGTTGAATTTCAAAATTTGAATTATTAACTTCTTTTTTTTGCGTTCGAGGCGAGGTGGTGGCGTACCCACGTATTCTTTATATGCGTCAGCAGCACCGCAAGGTATGACCTATAATATACTTTAACTAACAAATATTATACTCTCGAACGGAATACAGAACTGTCAGCGAATGAGGATTCAAGTATCCGGGGGTGGCTGGAGGCGGAGTGGCCGGCGACTCGGACGAAGGAAGACGCGGTCATGACCGCTCGAACACGCCAGTCGTGTCGTGGTCGCGGGTGGGAGGGGGTAGCGCGGGGGGCGGGGGCCTCCCTGAGGCGGCCTCAGTCCTGCCCGTCAGGGCCGCTCGGGACCCTGCTGGCCCGCGGGAGGGGCGGATCCCGGGATGTCCCGACGATGAGTCCGCCCGCTCGGCCCTTTCCTTGTCGGTCCCTTGTCCGCCAGGTTCGTAATGTCATCTAGAAACACGTTAACAACAATTATTTTTCACGTGACAACGTCTAATAAATCGATGAACGCCGGCTGCACGCACGAAAGTATCCCGTTACGCACGTTGTCCCGTTATGATGTGTCCCGTTACGCTCGTTGTACGCTTGCGCCGCATCTATCTCTCTTCCACTCGATTGGAAAAACCATCGATTTGACTTTTTCGAGGCACATTAAACTTGAAACACTCCCATTCATTTCCTACTTTACCTATCATCATCCTATCCTTAACAGAATAACACAGATTGGAAGAAGTTAAATAGCAAACATGTATAAAAGTTATTGTTAAAATAATCTCTTCGTTAAAGTAATAAACATATTTGAATTAATGATTGCAAATAAAAGCAAATTTATCAATCAAATTGTAGATTTAATTTCACTCATTCTTTGTATCCATACAAATGATAATTCAATAAAAATTATTCAATTTTATTCATAAAAGTATGCAATCATTTCATTAATGTTTTTTTATGACGTCACGTTAAACTAGCGTCCGCAAACCGACTTTACAGACAACCAATTTTTTTTTATTTATTGTCGTCTTTATTGATGGCGAAGTTAAGTCGATACATATTTTCTCACACTTAACATATCATTTTCTGCTGTTACATCAAACAATGAAATTTTACAAAAAAATAAGCATGACATAAACATAATAAATGATAAAATAGGTAATAAGATAAAAAAAAGCAGAACTAATCTTCAAAGATAAGATGCAAACATTATAAAAATTTAATGGAAAAAGCTAATTTACAGATGACTAAAAATTGAGATAATGCATACACATGCTGGAAATTAATTAACACTTAAAAATCCAGCGTTTCCAAAACAAGATTCAAGCAGTAGGTAAGTCCCCTCCTTTTGTATATCTTTGCCGGTTTCCAAAAATCCTGACAATCACTGATCAATGTTTCCTCGTTCGCAGGTTAGGTACGAGTATGGTCTCCGAGTAAGACATTGATTTTTTGTACAATGTTAACCAGGATTCTTAGGAAAAAAAAAATTCTTAAGGTAACATATAAACATATAATTTTCTGTTCGGTATGAATTTTGCCGATTTAACGATTTTGTTTCACATTATCGGAAATAACTAATATTGGGATTGAAAAAGATAATAAATTTGTGCCGTTAATTAGTAATTTCGACACGATATATTTTAAATTTTTATTATGATTTTTAATTTTTTGTGTGGAAATTTTATTTGCTCTACTATAGTGTGATTTTAATTTGTTAGTCTGGGGTACTCCTCTGAGTTAAACTTTGTCTCAGTGCTCTGAAGCCCCTTTCCCATCGGCGTATCGGATATTTTGCTGGCCTAATCCCTGACTGGCAGACAGCTTACCCTTTCCCCCGCCTTCAGTCACGCCTCAAGCCTGTAATATCATTTCTCTTCGTGACCCTAACTGCATAGACAAGCCTGTAGCTTGCAGGCGACCAGTTCTCAGAGACGAGCTGAGATTGGCCTTTTTCATCACGTATTAGTGTTATGTTCGCTCCTCTGCAGCCACGACGAAGCGTAGATTCCCAGCAGCGTTGCATTTTACCCTCCCCCCCCCCCCTTCACAGTTCCAAGTAAGACCAATGACCGGTCGTAACCCCCTGGACAACAGTGACCGTCCCCAAGGTCTACTCGCAAAACGAGTGCGCCAGAACTGATAGCAAGCGCTACCTAGCGACCAAGTCGCGAACTTCTCCGCTAGCCTACCCTCTAGGGCGCCAGAGAGCAGCACCTGCTTTCCCTTGAGTTATATGGACGCCGTGGGCGAGTCGATTGTTTTCAACTCAGACCCCTCCGACAGAATTCTCTACTGTCGCCCAGTGATGCCAACTTCAAAACTACTGCCAGAGTTTTTTTTTTTCGCCCGCATTCGGGCAAGTTCGGAATCTTTCGGCGGCCCAGACCCCCCTCCACCTGTAAGTGCCGGCGGCCACTTTTAATTACGAGACGCGGTTTGCCGCGACAGACCAACTCGCGTCGCGCCTGCAGACAGATCTCCAGCGAGTATCGGCGAATCGGCAGACTCTGCAAGACTTCATCCGACCGCTAACGACTATGTAGTCGCTTTGTATAAGGGATGCTATCCCTCAAGTCAATCCTAGTAGATTAGTCTGTCTGCATAGTTTAATTTTTTGCCTTCGAAATTTTTCTCTTTTAAATATTATCATGAAGAAATCATCCGCGTCCTGCCGCGCAATTCGCGAGCTCCAGACCCTGGCTGACTCCACGACTGCAGCGTGCTGGGCAACTCCCCTGTTTTGGTGAGTGATAATTCGCGACCCCCCCTTTTTTTTTCCCTTAAATTTTTTTTGGGCATTTTCTGCCCCATAGACTGCCTGTATACAAGTTCTAATCAGTTTTGATTTGGACTTTTGCAGACAGGGTCGATGACAGGGAGAGACTGATTGCTCCCACCTCGTGCCCCCCCCCCCCTCCTGTTCCGTGGGTCATATTAGAAGAAACGTTTCTACTACCCGACGTGATCGTTTGAAGACCCCGGGGTGGTAATGTAAATTCAACATTTCCCCCTTACCTAGCTACGAACTATCTTAAGCGGATGACCAACCCACCAGCGACCAGTGTTTTCCTCAAGAACATGTAGAACGAATAGAACTAATTATCAATGTAATCATCGGATCCATCCAATTTTGGGTGTGAAACTCATAATGCAAATGTCTATATTTCAAACTAAGAATGTAAATTGTTTTAAATAATCGCGGGCCGGCCCCTTTTTGTTTTTCTTGTTTTTTTTTAAATCTTTGAAACTGATTAAACCTTTTGTATGTAAAGTAATGGAAACAAGATAATTCATCAGGGCAAATAAAACAGGGAAACTATAGATCAAGTTAATCGTGTAGTTTTTATTTATTGATTTTAACGATCCACCAACTTCCTCCTTGCTTGTTACAGGAAGTTCCTAAATTTTGTTTGTTCCCCACCTCGTGTCGCCTCTGGCAAATCAACTTATTTAACTTATTTTTTTTATCCAGCAAGTTTCCAAGGCTCCTTTTTAATTAATTCAAAATAATTCAATTTTGAGGCACGAGGGGTGTTACAAATTGAAATAATAGTAAATATTTAGTTTTAGTATTGCTAATCATACGCCAAGATTTGGAAATCCATTAATATTAAATATTTATGCAAACACCATACGAAAGGAAATAGTAGTAATAATTTTGAACGACGTCAAATGTCTTTTAAAGACTTATACTTTTTACACGCAATACCAATCAAAGTGACAAAAAAAAAGAAATTAGGCCGTAGGCTAGAATGAAAGAAGCTTGTGTGTTTCAGCCTGATATGTATATATATGTATGTACACAATCAAATGCTTAACAACTAAAACTCTTATATGCTACATCATTTTCTATGACAGCATAATATTTCACTAAATTGAATATAAGCATGTATTGTCATAAAACTGATATTATATTTTTAAATAATTTATATGTACCTAATCATGTTATCTAATAAACATATATATGTTATTTTCATGTATTGATTTGTACACGTGGAGGCCTAAATATTTGTTGAAAACCTGTTTTCAAATGTTTCTAGTAACTTAAGTTTTACACTTTTTTTTATTGATCACTCAATATCATAGCTTAATGTTTTTTTTAATCCCTGATATCATGTGAATACTGAAGTATGGCAACGTCCACTACGTTTTTCATCTGCGACTAACTGAAAACAATATTTGCTGGGGTGAGAACCTGTTTGACCTGGGTTGTTGGGCAAGAGGTCTGGTCACGTGACCACAAAGGCCATTTTACATTGAATGTAAAGGGCAGTTATCAGCACGTTCACGCATACTTGAGTACCAGGCTGATGTAATATGACCAAGTTTGTTCTATTACTGGAGACTGGGGAGACAAAAGTGAATTCGAGGCCCTCTCGTATAGACTCTACAATTCCCTACCTATTCAGTCACCTTCCCATTGGCTACTTACTGTGAGACCTGCTAACTGTGGTGCTTGTGATTGGATACTGTACTTCTTCTGTGAATGTTCCTTATCGTCTAAGTGAACTTCAGATAAAATGTGGCCTACTCAAAGCGTTATATCAACATTTTTTTAAAAATTCTAGACCATCAGAAATGTATCTGCAAAGTTTTTCGTGTATATAATATAGAAATTACCTCTCCACCCCCTCCCCTTTTTTTTCCCTGCGGGGCGAAATGATGTGTTAAAGTTTGGCTTCACTGACCATAATTATATTTTTTTGTTTCCTACTAGTTGCAGTTTTTTTATAAAAACTTGTTTCAAATAATGAGATTACAGAACCAGTATTGCATGCGTAACCCAGCTGTGAAAATCCACCAAACTACTGGCTTCTGGTAAGGGACCACTACGAATTCGCCAGGTGAAAAGTTTATTTATATGTACTTGCCTTGATATTTGTTTTACAAATAGCGGGCAAATAGTATACAGATGGCAGGAAATTTTTCTTCAGAACAAAAATAATACAGTGCTTACACAGGATGAGTCTGCATTCGACCGAAAATCTTTGGATGCAAGTTCATTACGACAAAATAAGTTGAAAATATTAAAACGGTTTATGATCTAAAAGTCATTTCCAAGATTGGCATACGTCTTTGAAGATGGAGCTGAACAAAACTTTAATTGTAAATAATAGAGAAAGTATTCCTCTCGGAGAATTGGTCATTCCGAGAAAAAAATGGCGAACACCATATTTAAGATGGAACACTAAACGTTTGGATTATGTTTGATTAGATTGATTCCTACATCCACAGCGAATTTTGTCGCTGTCGCAAAATTGTGTCATTGGAATAATTGGGTGTTTTAACGCATCACAAGAAAATGAAAAAAAAAAAAAAAAAACTGTGTAACTCCAAATTATTTCAGTGATATAATTTTGCGATAGTGACAAAAATCGCTGGGGCTGTAGAACTTTGTTCAAAACATAATCCAGGAGTACAGTGTTCTATTCTTTATAATAAAAAATGTTGTTCATCTCCATTTTCAAAGGACGTGTTCCAGCCATGGGAACAACTTTAGGCCATAGGTCGCTTAGATGTTTTCAACCAAAGATTGTCGGTCTAATTCAGACCCATTCTGTATAGTGGAAGAGCTGGATAAATTTTACTAGATAATCATTGCACAACATGGCTGATGAAGGGGGACGTACCACAACGCCGAACGTACAATAACGCCGAAAACCATAACGCCGAAATGCCAAATTGACCACAACGCCGACAGCTAGAAAACTGCTGTGTACCACAACGACGAATTACCACAACGCCGAAATACATTAACCCCCTAAAAATGTAATTGCAGGACTGCCACAAAGGTTAGGTTAGGTAAGGTTAGCACACAAATACATTCAGTTGTTTTTCATTTTGCTCCTGTGCCCCCCCCCCCCACCCTCCTCGCAGCAACATTTTTCGGCGTTACTGTATTTCGGCGTTGTGGTACACAGCAATTTTGTAGCTGTCGGCGTTACGGTCAATTTGGCATTCGTCGTTGTGGTATTTCGGCGTTGTGGTAACGACCCCTGATGAAGTAACGCGAGTTAAAAACCCGTTGTTTGTAGTTTCAGGAGACTCTAATTCGACAGCGGTTTTTTTTCTTCTCTCTTCAGTATCAGTTGGTGGCTTCAAACACACACCGATACATTCACCATCTGAAGCAACAACACGTCGCCTGCTCCTCTACAGTTCCGTGAATGTGCTGCGTCATCCTGCGACGTTCTGTTGGTCGTGTTGTCTTCCTTGTCCACTTTACACAGCTCACCCCGGGGGTCCTGACTAGGTTGCCTTTCCCCCTTCCCTGATGATACTTCACCCCGACTGATAGGACGAAGGTCGTGTTCACGATCCTAGCTTTATTACTACAAACAGAGTTAACGAACGATGGGTTCAATTAACTGCATTCTGTTAGAACGAATTGGTTGTGCGGGCAACTCGAGAAGATTCCCATTACGAAATTACTGCAGGCTAGGCTTAGTGGCTGATAACCTACTTCTACCACTAAAGGATGTGTTTGTATTCTACACTGTAAAAAAAATTAATTGGTATCGTCTGTACAGATGCAACGGAAGTTAATCACGTATTAAATGTATGGCATAAGTACCATACGAACATGATATATTTCTTACACATTTGAAGTTATCTTACATAAATCTACAAGAAATGTCATGGAACAGGCCATCAAAATTCGTTTTATGATTTAGCGACAGTCTATGTTTCAAATGTTTATACACTTGAATGGCCTTTTGTCGTTGGATCATGGGTTATTCGACGTAGTCACAAAGCTACAGTCATCACCGAGGCGATGTTTTTGTGTAGATTGATAAACACACACGTGAGCAAAATAACAGTGTTCTTACTATAGACTTAATCAGATTTTTAATGATTTTTCAATATGTTATTATTTTGGCTTCACGTTCAAAGTAAGTTAACTTAGTGTCCGTAAATTTACGAAGATAGCTGTATACCTGTAGGAGCTATAATTTTTTTTTTTTTAATTTGCTCTCCCCCGCACTGCCCTTTGTGGGTGGAATTTCACAAAATTCGTTCTTGGTAAATTTTAACATGCCAAAAAGAATTTTCTGGCCAAGTTTTATACCTATAAGAGCTATAGTTTGAACATGTGAATTTTTTTTAATTAACGCCCCCGCAACCCCCCTTGTGGATGTAATTTCGTAAAATCTGTTCTTAGCTGACTATACTCGGCGAAAGTAATATTCCTGCCAAATCTCAAGTCTCTAGGCCTTATGGTTCCAGAGATATCGTGATGAGTCAGTACATAGGTGGAAAACTCTTATATATATATATATATATATATATACATACATACATACATACATACATACATACATACATACATACAAACATACATATACAAACATACATATACAAACATACACACACACATCATAATTTTGTGGATACGATAACTGCCGCAATTATTCACAAATCTCTCTTCCAAATTGATACATAACATCTTCTTGTGGAAAATCTCATCCGTGTTCGTTAATGGAATATTTCCGACCAAAGGGATAGAAATGGGGAAGAATTTTGAAAAACAGAAAAATCGCTGTAACTTCCATAATATGGAAAATATCACATCAGTTTGAACGTATAACTCGTAGGAATAATACCAAAAAAATTTGGATGTAAACATTTGTGATACGACCGACTATAATTGCAAGGGGATGAAAAAAAGGATTGTAACTCTGTTTGTAGGCGCACCATCGAATTCGTTCAAAGTGTTTGTAAATCTTATAATTTTTCTAAAACTTTTGTCTAAAACAATTTTCTGATAAGACGAACCATTTCTGCAAGGAGTGAAAAATAGGGTTTTAAATAAAAAGTTCATAAAATCCTTATAATTTACACTATTAAATCCACTTATTTTTATTATGAAACATAAAAATATTATCTACAACTTTCGTCCGAAAATATTTTTTATATGACCAACCATTACTGCAATGAATGGAAAATAACAAGAGTTGAAAGACAAAAAAAAATTATAACTCCCTTAATATGCACAGTATTAAATCGGTTCAAACAATTTTGGCAAGCAACGGGTTGAAAAAATCAAGGTTAGAATTTAAAAAAATCATAAATTCCGTACTATGTACATTATCAAATTCGTTCTGATTTATTGTAAAACCCTTAATTATTATATACAATTTTTGTCTGGAATTATTTTTATATGACCTACGACGACTGCAAGGGGTGGAATAAACAGGATTTGGATGACAAAAATTCATAACTCCCTTATTATACACACTATCAAATCCGGTCCAATTGTTTGTAAATCTTATAATTTTTATCTAAAACGTTTTTCTGTAACAATTTTTGATAAAACAAACCATAATTGCAAGGGGCTGAAAATAACCTGGGGTTGGAATAAAAAAAAAACATGTTCCCTACCATGTGCACTCCGTATCCATTCTTATTTTTGTTTAACTTTCAAATTTTGACTAAAACCATTGATAAAATAAATTCTTATCAACCAACCAACTGCAAGGGGTATAAATAACAAGGTTTGAAAGTAAAAAAAATATTACTAATTTTTTAATCTATGTATTATTAAATCCGTTATAATTTATTGTATAAATCCTAAACTTCATCTAAATCTTTAGCTTAAGCAATGTTTGATGAAACTATTTATTATTGTAAAAACAGGGGTAGAAGTTAAAAAACAAATTCAAAATTTCCTTGTATCCAATTCATTCGATTTTATTTTAAACCAATATTTCGATCCCACCACACCAGAGGTTCATGAGCACCAAGTATGCATCCGAGTTGGTTGTACCTAAATCAGGTACAAAGCCGGGATTTACAGTATTTTTTTTTTCAAGTCTTTTTCGCTCTTTCGGAGCCGTTTCTTTATATAGTTTGAAAATTTCAGTCTATAAATGGAATGAATCGATAGACGTCTTAGCTGCTCCAAGCAGCGAATTCTAGCGGCGAGTGCGGAAACTACCTGTGGTTCGCGTCAAGATATGTAGGTAGTTGAAAACATTATAGTAGTATAGGAAAGTATGTTCTGAAACAGGCTTCAGGCTGTGGTGACTGTGGTTACACCCGCCATCTTGGATTTGTGACGTCACGGCGTCAAAAATTCCTCAAAATTCCTCAAAATTCCTCAAAAATGACTCAAAATTCCCGTTTTAAGAAAAAATTTCCCGTTTTCGAGGGAAAAATTCCCGTTTCGAGGGAAAATTTCCCGTTTTATTCCGTAAAAATCCCAGCAGCTAGAAATGTCCATATGTAGGCTTAAGCATCCATGTCTACAGCCTCAGATAAGCCTCATCATGGATTATGACGTCACCGTTGCTATTTTCGTTACGCCCGCCATCTTGAAAATCCGCAATTTTTATGTTAGAAAATCGGGAAATTTTTTAAAAATCATTAAAAAATTAAATAATCGAATTAAATAAAAATCTTAAAAACCACTGTTGGACTTATCGTTACGGTCGCCATCTTGGATTATATAAATGTTGCAATTTTCGTTACGCCCGCCATCTTAAAAATTCAGAATTTTTATGTTAGAAAATCGGGAAAATTTTTAAAAATCATTAAAAAAATTATTTAATCGAATAAATAATAAAAATCTTAAAAATCACTGTTCCAGTTATCGTTACGGTCGCCATCTTGGATTATATAAATGTTTAATATTTCGTTACACCCGCCATCTTGGTTGAGTACCATGTCATTCTTACACTTTACGTTACGACCACCATATTGGATCCTATTAATGTTGCAATTATCGTTATGGTCGCCATCTTGAAATTTAGACGCCATCTTAAAAATCCGTAATTTTAATGCTAGAGATTCGGGAAAAAATTTAAAAATCATTAAAAAAATTAACTAATCGAATTAAATAATAAAAAATCCTTAAAACCATCTATGCACTTTTTCGTGACGGCCACCATCTTGAAATCACCCACTGGAGGTCACCATCTTTAATTCGTCCGCTAGAGTGTGCTGATACCATGTTGGTATAATTATCTGGTCACCATACCTTTGTCCTCAACTTTTGACATTGAACTTTGACCTTGACCTTGAACTTTGACCTTGACCTTGAACTTTGACCTTGACCTTGAAATTTGACATTGACCTTGAAATTTTACCTTGACCTTGAAATTTAACCTTGCCCTTGAAATTTGACCTTGACCTTGAAATTTGACCTTGACCTTGAAATTTGACCGTGACATTGAAATTTGACTTTGTCCTTGAAATTTGACTTTGTCCTTGTCGACCATCATGGATCCGACATTTTATGTTCAGTACTTGCTACCAGGAGCTACCACCTGCCGGAGTACTCCATCTTGTGTGTGTACTTGTATTATGGAGTACATTTCCATCTGGATAATTTTATTCTAACCCGCTACAGTGCAGTAATCATTTATTACCGAAGTGCCCCCGCCATCTTGAAATTCGACCGCCATCTTGAAATCATGTAATAATGTAGCTAGAAAAGCGGGAAAAAATCCAAAATTCATTAAATAAATCACTCATTAACTTACATATTGATTCGATTCGCTCCAGTCCTTGGTTCGATCCCTGAATGATTCAAAATATTTAATTTTATATAAAAAATAATAATTTCAATAAACCATGTTCAAAATTCTTAAAGAGACTTTAAATCCTCTACTACCATCATCCTATCAGACATCAAGACCACCATATTGGAAATTAATAATTGTAATGCTAGAGATTCGTGAAAAAGTTCAAAATTCATTAAATAAATTTGTAATCTATATACTGATTGATTAAATCGACTAAGGTCCTTGGTTCGATCCCTGGCCGATACAAATCAACTTTAATTTTAAAAAAGTACCAGAAAAGTGTAAGGTTCGAGAAATAAAACACCTCAAAGTCTTTTACAAACATAATATTTATTACACAATTTCTATCCTACTACAGAATCACTTGCGAAAGCCAGCAATCTTATAAACATTTAGCCCTGCATAGACGTGCATCGACTACTTCTTAGCTCCAAATGGCTCCAAATGCTCCAAACAGCCTTCAAATGGCTCCAACAGCTCCAACAACCTACAAATGCTTGACAGATCCAAATGGCTCCAAATGCTTCAAAAGGCTCCAATTGTTCCAAGAGCTCCATCTTCAATTGATTCCAACTGATTCCAATTACTTTTCTTATCGAACTTGGCATGATTACTAACATGTCTTTATTAGTATACATTTTGACTGGCAGTGGTAACGTATTTTGCACCTTTAAGTTATAAGTTTTATTTAGAAATCAGATTTCGATAAATGGTAGATACCATTTGGAAAGAAAATATATTAATTTATCTTCAAGTTTATACACATACATTTAATTTAATCCATTATTGTATGTAGCCAGCTTCCCTCAGTTCTTTGAGTATGAAGGATATTTCTTTAATGTTCGAATAGTTTCCTGCACAAAGCGATCCATGTAGTAGTCGTAGCCTGTCAACCAATATGTTAGGATCTTCCCATGAGGTATAATCAAACTCTTCTGCTGCGTTCATCATCCTTGCATGTTTATAATAAATATTATCATCTCTGGTGTCTATCGTTTTAACACCAACCTCAAGGTCACTTTCGTCATCGTGCCAGTGATTATCACAAGCTTGATCAGGATAATTTATTTTATTACGACGTTTCCATCGTTTTGGTCTCAAACCACCATCATAGTCTTCGCTCTTGCATGCTTTTGGTGCTTCAGCACAGTACTCAATCATGTCAGCCTTAGATGTGTCAGCACAGTCTTCGTTCACGCCAGCTTCTGATGTGTCACCACAGTCTTCAATCATGTCAGCACCACAAACTTGATCAGGATAATTTATTTTATTACGTCGTTTCCATCGTTTTGGTCTCAGTCCGCCATCACAGTCTTCGATCTTGCCTGCTTTAGGTGCTTCAGTACAGTACTCAATCATGTCAGCCTCAGATGTGTCACCACAATCTTCAATCATGCACGCTTCAGATGATTCATCAAAGTCTTCGACCTTGTAAGCTTCAGATGGTTCTCCATCTTTCTCATTTTCATGGAGACGACTAGATATTGGAGTAAATATATTTTCATTTCTAATGTGGTTACAACTTCCTTCGTTTGTTTTAAATTTTAAATTATTATCTTGATCTAGATCAGTAATTTTAGCATTAGCTTTTTCGCCTTCGTTCCTCTTCCGCGATGTTGTAGCCCAGTCTTCGTTATCTTTATTCATCTTAATTGTACAGGTCTTGTAATGTCTATCCAAGTAATATCTTCTTCCAAAGGATTTCTGACACTGACTGCAATGAAATGGTTTTTGACAAGGACCCAAATTACACTGGCTTCTCTCATGTCGTTTAGCATTCTTTCTCAAGATAAACACCTTGCTACAGTATCTACAGTGATGACGTTTCGATACAGCGTCAGATCCTAAATCGGAATTCATATTAGTTACCGAGACTAATGCCAGATGCAAACTAAGAGTTTTAAATTAGATCCAATACTTAAATAGAAATTTTTTCATATTTCATCAGCGAGAATTAATATATCTCATGCAAAAGTACTTTATGCATGTAGTTCTGCTTTTTAACAACAGATGTCGCCACATGTTGCTTGCAGATAAATAATATTTAGTTCTTTTATGCGGGATGTGGGATGCTCACTAACGATCGCAAAAGAAGGATAGCTTCGCTAGACTCCAAGGAAAAGGAAGTTCGTCTTGCATGTTGGTGCTCCACAGATGTCTCATGGCGTAATATTAATTTGACTGAGTAATGATATTTGTTAATTCCACCTGATAAAAATATTGCAAGTTTTGATTTAGTAGCAGAAATTATCGAATTAAATGTAACTCCAAATAAAATGACATGTCTCAATAGACAAAAAAAAAAATCCATGCAGAGAGCGGTTTCTCAGAATAGTCAGAAACACTTGAAGAAACCACAGGAATGATTGCAAGCACACGGAAAAAACCACCAAAATATTGACAAGAATAATCAGGAGCACACGGAGAAAACCATCATAATATTGACAAGAATAATCAGGAGCACACGGAGAAAACCATCATAATATTGACCAGATTAATCAGAAGTACTCGGAGAAAACCACCACATGTTTTCTTTGATATCATAAAATTACAGGAAAAAATATTTTAAAATAAAAATAAATTAATAAAAAAATAAAAATAAATGAAAATAATTAATAAAAAAATAAAAATAAATGAAAATAATTAATAAAAAAATTAAAAAAATTAAAAAAAATGCATAAACAGTTTCTGCTAGCTTGTAAACTTATCATTGTTGAGCAAAGATAGAGTTCTTGTACAAGCCAGAAATTTATGCATTTTATTAATTTTTTTTATTTTTTTATTAATTATTTTCATTTATTTTTATTTTTTTATTAATTTATTTTTATTTTAAATTATTTTTTCCTGTAATTTTATGATATCAAAGAAAACATGTGGTGGTTTTCTCCGAGTACTTCTGATTAATCTGGTCAATATTATGATGGTTTTCTCCGTGTGCTCCTGATTATTCTTGTCAATATTATGATGGTTTTCTCCGTGTGCTCCTGATTATTCTTGTCAATATTTTGGTGGTTTTTTCCGTGTGCTTCCAATCATTCCTGTGGTTTCTTCAAGTGTTTCTGACTATTCTGAGAAACCGCTCTCTGCATGGATTTTTTTTTTTTTGTCTATTGAGACATGTCATTTTATTTGGAGTTACATTTAATTCGATAATTTCTGCTACTAAATCAAAACTTGCAATATTTTTATCAGGTGGAATTAACAAATATCATTACTCAGTCAAATTAATATTACGCCATGAGACATCTGTGGAGCACCAACATGCAAGACGAACTTCCTTTTCCTTGGAGTCTAGCGAAGCTATCCTTCTTTTGCGATCGTTAGTGAGCATCCCACATCCCGCATAAAAGAACTAAATATTATTTATCTGCAAGCAACATGTGGCGACATCTGTTGTTAAAAAGCAGAACTACATGCATAAAGTACTTTTGCATGAGATATATTAATTCTCGCTGATGAAATATGAAAAAATTTCTATTTAAGTATTGGATCTAATTTAAAACTCTTAGTTTGCATCTGGCATTAGTCTCGGTAACTAATATGAATTCCGATTTAGGATCTGACGCTGTATCGAAACGTCATCACTGTAGATACTGTAGCAAGGTGTTTATCTTGAGAAAGAATGCTAAACGACATGAGAGAAGCCAGTGTAATTTGGGTCCTTGTCAAAAACCATTTCATTGCAGTCAGTGTCAGAAATCCTTTGGAAGAAGATATTACTTGGATAGACATTACAAGACCTGTACAATTAAGATGAATAAAGATAACGAAGACTGGGCTACAACATCGCGGAAGAGGAACGAAGGCGAAAAAGCTAATGCTAAAATTACTGATCTAGATCAAGATAATAATTTAAAATTTAAAACAAACGAAGGAAGTTGTAACCACATTAGAAATGAAAATATATTTACTCCAATATCTAGTCGTCTCCATGAAAATGAGAAAGATGGAGAACCATCTGAAGCTTACAAGGTCGAAGACTTTGATGAATCATCTGAAGCGTGCATGATTGAAGATTGTGGTGACACATCTGAGGCTGACATGATTGAGTACTGTACTGAAGCACCTAAAGCAGGCAAGATCGAAGACTGTGATGGCGGACTGAGACCAAAACGATGGAAACGACGTAATAAAATAAATTATCCTGATCAAGTTTGTGGTGCTGACATGATTGAAGACTGTGGTGACACATCAGAAGCTGGCGTGAACGAAGACTGTGCTGACACATCTAAGGCTGACATGATTGAGTACTGTGCTGAAGCACCAAAAGCATGCAAGAGCGAAGACTATGATGGTGGTTTGAGACCAAAACGATGGAAACGTCGTAATAAAATAAATTATCCTGATCAAGCTTGTGATAATCACTGGCACGATGACGAAAGTGACCTTGAGGTTGGTGTTAAAACGATAGACACCAGAGATAATAATATTTATTATAAACATGCAAGGATGATGAACGCAGCAGAAGAGTTTGATTATACCTCATGGGAAGATCCTAACATATTGGTTGACAGGCTACGACTACTACATGGATCGCTTTGTGCAGGAAACTATTCGAACATTAAAGAAATATCCTTCATACTCAAAGAACTGAGGGAAGCTGGCTACATACAATAATGGCTTAAATTAAATGTATGTGTATAAACTTGAAGATAAATTAATATATTTCCTTTCCAAATGGTATCTACCATTTATCGAAATCTGATTTCTAAATAAAACTTATAACTTAAAGGTGCAAAATACGTTACCACTGCCAGTCAAAATGTATACTAATAAAGACATGTTAGTAATCATGCCAAGTTCGATAAGAAAAGTAATTGGAATCAGTTGGAATCAATTGAAGATGGAGCTCTTGGAACAATTGGAGCCTTTTGAAGCATTTGGAGCCTTTTGGAGCTGTTGGAGCCATTTGGAGCATTTGGAGGTGTCAAGCATTTGGAGGCCGTTTGGAGCATTTGGAGACATTTGGAGACATTAGGAGCATTTGGAGCCGTTTGGTGCATTTGGAGCCATTTGGAGACATTAGGAGCATTTGGAGCCGTTTGGAGCATTTGGAGCCATTTGGAGCTGTCAAGCATTTGGAGGCTGTCAAGCATTTGGAGGCCGTTTGGAGCATTTGGAGCCATTTGGAGCTGTGTTAAGTATTTGGTGGTTATTGGAGCATTTGGAGCCTTTGTTTGGAGCTGTTGGAGCATTTGGAGCCTTTTGAAGCATTTGGAGCCATTTGGATCTGTCAAGCATTTGTAGGTTGTTGGAGCTGTTGGAGCCATTTGAAGGCTGTTTGGAGCATTTGGAGCCATTTGGAGCTAAGAAGTAGTCGATGCACGTCTATGCAGGGCTAAATGTTTATAAGATTGCTGGCTTTCGCAAGTGATTCTGTAGTAGGATAGAAATTGTGTAATAAATATTATGTTTGTAAAAGACTTTGAGGTGTTTTATTTCTCGAACCTTACACTTTTCTGGTACTTTTTTAAAATTAAAGTTGATTTGTATCGGCCAGGGATCGAACCAAGGACCTTAGTCGATTTAATCAATCAGTATATAGATTACAAATTTATTTAATGAATTTTGAACTTTTTCACGAATCTCTAGCATTACAATTATTAATTTCCAATATGGTGGTCTTGATGTCTGATAGGATGATGGTAGTAGAGGATTTAAAGTCTCTTTAAGAATTTTGAACATGGTTTATTGAAATTATTATATTTTATATAAAATTAAATGTTTTGCATCATTCAGGGATCGAACCAAGGACTGGAGCGAATCGAATCAATATGTAAGTTAATGAGTGATTTATTTAATGAATTTTGGATTTTTTCCCGCTTTTCTAGCTACATTATTACATGATTTTAAGATGGCGGTCGAATTTCAAGATGGCGGGGGCACTTCGGTAATAAATGATTACTGCACTGTAGCGGGTTAGAATAAAATTATCCAGATGGAAATGTACTCCATAATACAAGTACACACACAAGATGGGGTACTCCGGCAGGTGGTAGCTCCTGGTAGCAAGTACTGAACATAAAATGTCGGATCCATGATGGTCGACAAGGACAAAGTCAAATTTCAAGGACAAAGTCAAATTTCAATGTCACGGTCAAATTTCAAGGTCAAGGTCAAATTTCAAGGTCAAGGTCAAATTTCAAGGTCAAGGTCAAATTTCAAGGTCAAGGTAAAATTTCAAGGTCAAGGTCAAAGTTCAAGGTCAAGGTCAAAGTTCAAGGTCAAGGTCAAAGTTCAATGTCAAAAGTTGAGGACAAAGGTATGGTGACCAGATAATTATACCAACATGGTATCAGCACACTCTAGCGGACGAATTAAAGATGGTGACCTCCAGTGGGTGATTTCAAGATGGTGGCCGTCACGAAAAAGTGCATAGATGGTTTTAAGGATTTTTTATTATTTAATTCGATTAGTTAATTTTTTTAATGATTTTTAAATTTTTTCCCGAATCTCTAGCATTAAAATTACGGATTTTCAAGATGGCGTCTAAATTTCAAGATGGCGACCATAACGATAATTGCAACATTAATAGGATCCAATATGGTGGTCGTAACATAAAGTGTAAGAATGACATGGTACTCAACCAAGATGGCGGGTGTAACGAAATATTCAACATTTATATAATCCAAGATGGCGACCGTAACGATAACTGGAACAGTGGTTTTTAAGATTTTTATTATTTATTCGATTAAATAATTTTTTTAATGATTTTTAAAAATTTTCCCGATTTTCTAACATAAAAATTGCGGATTTTCAAGATGGCGGGCGTAACGAAAATTGCAACATTTATATAATCCAAGATGGCGACCGTAACGATAAGTCCAACAGTGGTTTTTAAGATTTTTATTTAATTCGATTATTTAATTTTTTAATGATTTTTAAAAATTTTCCCGATTTTCTAACATAAAAATTGCGGATTTTCAAGATGGCGGGCGTAACGAAAATAGCAACGTTGACGTCATAATCCATGATGAGGCTTATCTGAGGCTGTAGACATGGATGCTTAAGCCTACATATGGACATTTCTAGCTGCTGGGAATTTTACGGAATAAAACGGGAAATTTTTTCTTAAAACGGGAATTTTTGAGTCATTTTTGAGGAATTTTGAGGAATTTTGAGGAATTTTTGACGCCGTGACGTCACAAATCCAAGATGGCGGGTGTCACCACAGTCACCACAGCCTGAAGCCTGTTTTAGAACATACTTTCCTATACTACTCATTATTATCAGGGTCGGCATTGTTTTAAAGAATACTTCGTTGAACTTGGTGTCCGAGTCTCGTATTATAAGTGTATTTACAACGTGATAACTCGTGGATTTGCTCGGTACCGAGGTTAGAGATGTTACACAGCTCCGGCGAGTATTGAAAGACTCGCACGCATTTTTTTCTCCCCTCTGCGGACGTTGCACGTCGCCCGGGAAAGACCAGCCGGCATCAGCGGCAATTAGTTTAATGAAGTGGTGGTTCCCTTCGCTCGCCGGATAATTGCGTGCTAATCGGCGCCTGGTCCCGGCGCTGACACACAGACCGGGATTTACTGCCTTCGGCGCAAGGAGGGGGAAGGGAGATCGATAAGGATCGAGATGGCAGGAGTCGATAAGTCTCGACTTGGCATTACATGGGTGAGCTTGACGTCCTATACCAAAGGTTCAGTTCTAATTTATTTAACGCTGCTATGTTTTATTTTCTCAGTAAGGCGCGTGTCTAGTAATTAGTGGCACATTAGGTACTCTTGTTCATTCGTAATCATACTCAGAATACAAGACTACACTAATTAGGGGCTACGGGATCGTCAGCTCAAAGAAGAAAAAAATTTATTTCTAATTTCACAAAAGATTTCTCTGGAAACCAATCGCTAAGAAATAGTTTGTAATACCACACGAAGATATTGTAAATTTGTACAACCTATGGCTATTGTTAGTTTTGCATATATGAAATATGTTTTTCGAGATAATACTTGGAATTTCTTACGAAAATTGGTGCATGATTTTATTTTACAGTTTATGTTTCATTCAAGCGTATTTTTTTTAAACCATGGAAAAGATAATGAAATATTAAATTTTTGGACTACATTTCGTTTTATTGTGCTTATTAATGTGCACAGTTAATACTGGAAAGGTATTGAAGGAACGGTTTGAATATAACTTTAACTATTTGAGGTACAGGTACTACAAAAAGCCTAAATGCCTGGGTAAGAATCCGAATTCAGTATTTCTCCAAAAACTATTTTCTAGTGATACAGTTGTTGTCATGTAAGTGTACAAATTTACAAATATCTGTAAATTTACATTAATATTTCTGTACTATTAAAAAAAAAACAGTGCACAGGACTGGTAAGATACGATGAGGGGTGTTTGAGAAGGGCTCACGGGGGGGGGGGGGGGAAAGGGTGGGGATAAAATTCAAGCTCAGGTCAATGTCGGCCGTGCTTCCCCGCTAGCGGAATATTCGTGTTGGACACCAATGTAGATCGAACTCACGTTGTCACGTTGGGAGGTGACGAGTGATCTGATTACTCAACTACCGATTCTCCTGCTATACAGCATAGAAGTTATTAAGCTTTTAGAAATAAATCAAGTTTACACAATGCAACTCAGAACACTCTTGATTCTTACGTAGAAAGATTTTCCACGGCTGTATCTGAATTGAAGCTTATAAAATACTAGCGATAATAATATCGCTTTTAATTGTGAATATTCAAATATCTAAAAATATATAATTTTGTAATAATTTGTATCGAAAATATGACACAAAATTGCCAAAAAAAAAAATGTTTATCCGAATGCCACCAAACTTCAAATGATCGCCCGCTGGGCTAATCTGAAGATTGCTTGACAATTTCATCAAAATCGGTCCAGCCGTTTTGGAGTCCATAGGGAACATACATACACACATCGATTTATATATATATGTATATATATATATATATAAGTGACAAGCTGTCGTACTGAGTGTGCAAATATTTGACTGTAGCATATATGTAAACATGCCGTTGGAGTTTCGGCATGAAATAAAAAACTAACTCAGCTACGGCCACACAATTATAACTTGCTGGATTTTATGGCAACTAATCCCTAGTGTGTGCAGTATAACACGATCTCCCTAGAGCCATAGGGAAATGAATACGCCATTTCACCGCAACTTACAGCGCGAGGCTGAGGTGAACCAATCCCGCATCACGCCACCTCCCCGCCCCCCTTTTTTTATCCTTAAACCATTGGGCTAACCTAAACATGACTCAGAGGACTCACCGTCCTGAGAGTATCACTGGGCGCTTAACCAAGTCTGTTAAATGTCTGGGACCCCTCAGACAACCCAGAGATCCTGTGATCTGGGGCCGAAATACATGCAACCTCTACCAGCTGTCCAGACTAGCACCGAAGTTTTTTTTTTTCGCTCATCTCGTCCGCCCTTCAACGGGGATGGGACCACTCTTGACGTGCTCTAAGCGATCAGGAGCCTTGCCCAGACTAGCCATTGCCATCACGCCAATGGTTCTTTACGATGAGCAACGGCTTTTGGGACACGACGGCCTGAGGTCCCGGCAGTGCTGACCCCCCAGGTAGAGTTTCAGGACCTTCTGCCGTTGCCTGCACAAAGGGCTATTCCACCTCACCAGATACCTCTTTCCGACACCATGTTGGAAAGAGTTATCTGGTACCGCGAGGTTGGTAGTGAGCTGCCTTGTTGAGGTGAGGCTACATATTTTCTTCTGACACCCTTTCTGCGATCCTGTTGGATTTTGCCTCGGATACTAGGGCCGTAAATAGCTCCGACACCTCCAAGGGCAGGCATATTCTCCCTCAGGAGTTAGGACCACTCCGAAGGACGAAAATAGAGACAAAAAAAAGGTTAGCGATTAAATTGCGCTATGTGAGAACCCGCCAACCAATGAAATATCGAGTCATGAGCAACCCAGCTAATACAAGCCAGCAAGCAGTCGATGAACAGGTGAGATTTGTCAGAGCACGCAGAGCACTGTGGAGCCTATTCTAGACGTCACTGAACCTGTAGTTCGTAATCAGGAACTGTCTGACGTGTTGGCTTAGTTTTTTTCTCCCAAAATACCATATTTACATTAGGTTTAGATTGGACGAATAAACCTTATTTACGGATTTTCAATAGTTATTTAATTACATGTGACCGTTGCTAAATTTTTAGTGCTATTATTTTACTTAAATACAGAAGGCAGGAATTCACATATGTTGAATATGAATTATGTTTTCCTTTAATTTAAATCCACTACCAAGGACCATGCTTCAAATTAAAGTTTGTATTTTATTTCGCTGCTTTGTAAAAATTGCCGGTACTTTTGAACAGAAGACATTCCATTTCAACATTAAAAAAAAGTGGTCAGAGATTGTGTTTGGTAATTCAAAGGTCTCGGGTTTGATTCCCCACCGGGTTGGAGTTTCCTTTTATCTGGTTGACTGGGTCCAAGACTTGGTGTTGTGGTGAGCACTTCACCTCCGAGCTGCTGTGTCGCGGTATCACCCCTTCACGTCATGGCTACCTTCCCGGGGCGATGGCTGACGATTACTTAACATAGACATTATTTATTCTCAATTACTTAATTTAAAAAAAAAATAGCATTTAAAAATGTTTAAAAAATTGTTTTATTTAATCGTGAATTTATAATTATTTAAGCCCGTTATGGAAAAATTATAAGAATTAATTATTACGATGTACGCGCACCATGCAACAAAATTTCCACATGATGAAAAAAAGTCAACATACAGAAAAAGGCTATATACAAATAAAAATTATATATGTTCTTCTAAACCTTTACTTTGGTGTTTTATATTGAATGTTGTTCCATATAACTAAAAACATTTATTTATTATGAATATTAGTAATATAATTTGCTTTTATAAACATTTACATAAGTGAGGTTATGTTTCCTTATGTATAATTAATTTGCATTATAATTTATAACTTTATTCTTTAATAAATATTATAATTAATACTTTAGAACAAACATTCAGCATATTAATTGAATTTCATTATTAATTACAAATTACAATGTAAGTATAACTTCTAGCTTGCAAACATAAGTACACGCACCCATAATTTTTTTGCAATATTTGTACTAGTATTATTTTTGTTATTTTCTTTTTTTACGAGGATAATATTGTTTAGATACCGCAAGTAACTTAAAGAGACCAGAAGCACTCAGGCACATGCTTGCTCTTGTAAGTGTTAAATTGCCTGTAAAACTAAGTGTGTTTATGTAATTGATGTATGGGAAGGAAACAAATAATTTTAATGATAATAAGTAGAAACCAACCTCCGAGCCGATCACAAAACCATCGTCGGTCACGAACGGCACACAAACCGAAGCGAGGAGTCGTGACCGATGCGGAGTTGGAAGTTGTAGGCGGCCTCGTGCGAAGGCGGGACACGCCACTTGTTCCGAGAAGCGCCGACGATGAAGTGGCTCAGATACAGTTCCCGAACTCGCCACGGTCGAAGCCGCTTGCCGATTCATTTAGCGGTTGACCCAGGGGGCCGTCGGACCTCGGGTCGCGACCCCCCCCCCCCCCCACCATCCTTCGACGACCCCCACCTTCCTTCGACGTCTGGTACACAGAAAATGATTGTATGTACTTTACAAAAGACTCCTTTGGAAATCAGCCGCCCTTGGTCAAGATGTCTTCAAGTGCCTTCTTCGCATGAGGCATTCGTTGGCTCAAGCTTTGCCATCAAAACTGTTGCATTCGTCTGATTCAACAAAGTAATTGAATTTTTTTTTATAAAATTTTCAATCTTAGTTATTAATTTGTCACAGAAAACATTTAAATGTACTTCGCAATGAAATATGCATTTAACCTCGGACATGCAAAAAAAATATATATACGAGCTCTCATTACCTCAACGACGCACCAACTGATGCCATCCGCCATTACACCAATTTTTGACAGTTTTACTGGCAGATATGCCGTGCAACTACGGACGCGAAGCTTGCGTGCGCCGTCTACGTCCGCATTCGTCCCATGGTCGGTTCCCGCCCGCTTCCCGCAAGAAGAGCTGCAATCCGGACCCGGACAACGCGTCTCTGAGGAGCAATTATTGTGTGTGGACGACGAAGAGTACATTGCATCTCAAATAAACCAAGAGTTCGTTGAAGTGCCAAATAACTTAGAGCACTGTAGAAACTATTAGGTTTACTGGACTCCAAAATACAGATTTTTGTTTTATTTTTTATTTTTGGGCCTGTTTTTTTTCGTCTGCAGCGAGGTCGTTAGAGACGATCATTTGGCATACAAGCCACAAGTTGTTTCACGTGCCGGGCTTGACGGTATACACTCCCTTGCGGGCTGGAACAGGGGAAATGGGTGCGCCATTTCGTCGCGACCTGGAGATGTTTGGAGAGGAGCTACAGTGGGAGGTCGAGGCAACCCATCCCAGCACCAGTGCCACCGCTCCCCAGTAACCTGACTCGGCTAACCTGTGGTTGACTCAAAGGAATCTCCTTCCTAAGAGTATCACTCGGCGCTTAACCCAGTCTGCTACATCTCTGGGACCACACTCAGACAACCCTAAGAGACTGTGATCTGGCCGAGGTGCATCCAACTCCTATACTAGCTTGCCAGGTTGGTGCCGGAGATGTATCGGCCACTCACTGCCTCCGTCCATCGCCAGAGTGAGGACTCCTCAGGACGTGCTCTGAGTGATCAGAGACGGTCAACGCACAACCACGCAGAGCAGGAGTCGAACCCACGACACTCACCCCAAAGGGATCCATCGAGGACCCGTCTTTATTTTTACATATTTCAGTGCACATATTTCGGACGTTTCACTACACATCAACTTTATTGCACGTTTTGATGCGTATTTTGTTGCCAGGTGTGAGCGTCGTGTTAGCTGCTAATTTATAAAAAGTCAGACCAATAAAAGTTAATTCCACGCAATGCCACAACTGAAGAAAGCAACAAAAAAAAACCTCACGTATTTGCATTTTCACAATATTTTCTTTGGATTATTCTTGCCATGGGAGAAATGTCATTGCTGGTTTAAGCTGTATGTTATAGAGAAAAACCTGAAGAAATATTAATAAACAAACAGAAAACAAGTCAGAATCTGCCGATGTCAAATGTTAAACACGCATAAACAGTCCAGAATTCCGTGGAAGGAATTAGTCATAACAATGCCATAGCAGAGACGGGCACAGTGGCCTGGCAATGAAGAGACAGTTGCAACTGGAACAGTAAATACAGTCAAACATCAACATTGGACAGCACAGTGTCTAATAGTGGAACCCAAACATTTCTTAATAAATATTTGTGAAATACAAACCATCGAAAAATCCTATCTGGCTGCCAAACGGCGGAAAACACCAGCGTGATTAAGAAATATGTGCTCACGATGTCACGATTGAGTGAATAAGGTTTTACGAAACGGCATAAGGAAAATTTTATACCGATTTCGTCTCCATAAAGTATTTTTTTTTGTGACTGAAAAATGTTGAATAGGATTTTTTCAAATAGTTTTTAAGTATAAAAATGTCAGTACCTACCGAATTTCGAAAGCACAATGGAGACCATATTTCACATTTAGGTATATGAACTCCTGCGTCATAATATGTTGAGATAGTAACTCAAAATCCCGTAGTTGTTCACTGAAAATTTCAAAGAATGCACATCAGTTCAGAGCCTTGGGCTTAAAGGTGATACTGAATTAGCTGCACCAGGGAGGCTCACTCTTATCATTAATTTCGCCTCACTAACACAAATACATTTCCTAACGAGGGGTCAACTACGTGAAAAAGCATTCAAAGCGTAAAGCTTCTTTTATCAGGCAAATAATAATGGAAAAAATGTTACCGGGAGGATCAACTCACTAGTTCAGACAAAAAAAATAAAAAAATTAATTTCTCATTGAAATGTGTGTGAGGTAATGAGCCAAAGCAGAGGTTTTTGGCAGAGTTTGACGAACAGGATAAGTATGTCGATCCGCAGGACACGCTTAAATACATTAAGGGTTTGGTAAACTTAGTAATCTAGGGTTTTAAAAAATGTAAGCGCTGAAGAGGCAGACAAGCGGAGGTAAAACAGACGCAGGATGAGTTAATTATAGGGAGATGAAAGGTTTGACGCAGAAGACGATAATCATCTCATCTTCCTTAGTTAAGACACTCACTGTTAAATGCTGTGTGGTAAGCCAGGCTCAACTTCTACTTTTGATTGAAGTGAATACACCTACAAAATTTTACAACCAACGAAAATACTAATTAATAGTTTAAATTACAAAATCCAGTTCAAAAACTGGGTTTAATAAAGAACCTTTGCCTTAAATAGAGGTGTAAAAATATTTTTCCCAAACAGTTCAGAGAGACCGGGTAGTCGGATCACTCGCCTCCCTAGGCGTCCCGAGTTCGATTCCTGGTAAAATCAAGTCGTAAATTTTGAAAGCGTGGGAAGTGTTAGAGAAAAGTTTTTTCTCAGTATGCTCCCAATGTCTTTCCCCTTCAGATTTCTCAAACATTCCGTCACTTCTACCATCCCACCCTTTCACCTGTCACCCGTCTCTATAATGTCTATAACCTCATGAGACGTAAAAAAAAAAAACACAAGTTAATTCATCCATCGTTCCTTATTCATTCCTTCATCATTTACGTGCACATGCAGCGGTATGAAAATGACAATATTTTATAGTTGTAACATTTATTTATAAACTAGCTTTTACCCGCGGCTTCGCTAGCGTTGATTTCCTTAAATAAGTATCAAAGACCATTGCAAAGAAAATAAAATAATATGGTAATCGGTTTTTTTATTGCGTGACTGGGATCATCAGTATTTAGAAAAATTAACATACAATTTAGCTTTAAAAACCGAAAACATGCTTTATTTAAATATGTTTCACTATTACAAAAAATAAATAATTGTAATACTAACATTTTAAAAAGTTTAAAGTATTAACGTATAATAAATTAGTTTTTCTTTAAAATAGCTTAAATCAGAGTATTATTCTAGGATGCTCCTGTATAATATGTTATATGTTTTTTCTGTCTGGTGCAAATATGTATAGATTTCGGGCTTTGGACACACGCGAACAGCCTACATACAGTTGGCCATGGGAAAAGCATGGCTTTTCCAAATGCACCCCTGCTACCTGCAATTTTCGCCCTTGCACTTTGTTGATGGTAACAGTAAAACTAAGCCTGACGGGAAAATGAACTCTTTTGAATTGAAACGGTAGATCAGTGGGGATAATATTGGAATTCGAGGTATGATACTTTCTCCTTTACCGATACCTGTTAAAATAGTGGCACCAAGTATATTCTGCCCCAGTTGTGTGATCCGAAGCCTCATTTCATTACATAGTCAAGGAGCATCTAGATTTCGCATAAGCGTAACTTGTACATTTAGTTTAATTTTAAGTTAATGTGAGGGTACACCCAAAAGTTCAAGTGAATTTAAAAACCTCCGCTGGATATGAAGTGCTTTGTTCTGTATCCATGATTGTATATATTGAAAAATACTCCTTCATTTCCCCTTGCAGCTCTTTTAAAATATAAGTGTTGATTTTTATTAACGATATCAAAATAAATGTGGAATTCAAACAGGAAAATGCGAAACACTGTTAAAACGTTTTACCTTCAATTTACGAAAAACGCTGGTTACAAATTATCCAGGGATCTTCGTAAATTTACGACTAACTTCCAAATTTTACGGACACTGACTTCACTTAGTTTGAACATGCATCTAAAAGAATATTCTTGGTATATTAGCAAAACATTCAAAAACTGATCAAGACGACAGCAAGGACACTCTTATTTTGTCCATTTGTGTGTTTACCTTTGTTTAGAACGAAATATGCAAAGGGAAAGTCAAAATACGAAGATTCAGTTATTTGAAATTATGAAGAACTCTTTGGCAATTTTATTTAAATTCTTCGTTGAAAATTCTGTAAATTTACTGTAATCGAACAGTGAAGGATGATTTTCGGATGAGTGACGTCGGTGTATCTATACGTAGTCGGAAGTGTCTGACCGTATGTAAGCTTGGTTACCTACAAGAAAATGGCGTGCAACTGCCGATTTCTGGGAGACGAGTGGTTGAGTTGGCGGAGAGTGGGTGTAGCCAAGCCTACCAGAAACTTCTGTGCCACTTGAAAAAAATAAAATGAAACCCTGACTGAAGTAACAAAGTGTTCAGTTGTAGTTCTCGGCTCACATATTGACGTAGTGCGCGGTACACGTGTGTATAGACATGGAGTAGGGAATTGCCAAGAGACGGCATGCTGCGACGTAGTTTAAGACATTTTTATTACCTCGCCATCGCCGTATTGTCACCCCCAAAACATTGCGGAAATTATGCTTGACCGCGTCTGATGGTGGTAGCAAGTATGAATAAGAATACCCAGCATTAACTACAGCCACTTCCATAAAATACAGTCAAATGTAACTCCACAATGCAAGCTTTACACATTTGAGCCAATGATCTGAGTGTCTAACCAACAAGGCGCAGACCATGAGTTGGGAAAAAAAACACGCTTCACCCGGTTACCATGTCTTCATGAATATGTGACCGTCCCATATAAGCAGAGGGGCTAGGTCCCCCCCCCCTTTTTTTTTTAAGACTTAGTGTTCTCTTTAAGGGGCTCACATACTCAGGGATGTAACTGTGCTGGTGAGGTGGGATGATAAGTGCAACGCTCGCTCGTACTTCTAGCCTGTTGTCGCCTCTAAGCGCAAGGCTCTGACCTGGCGCGCAGTTTTCTCGTCGTGCGTAGGGCAAATGTGAAGTTAGAGCGGTAATCGTTACATTACATGGCGGAGAAATGAAGATAAAGGTGAGTTACAAGTCCCTTGAGTGCTTTCAAGAATCTTTACTGGATGTTTCAAGCCAAACATCAGGGGGCGTCCACAAATTACGTGTGGTGTTTAGTTAAAAAAAAGGGGGGGGGGATGGGTAGAGCCGAATCTCACCCAATCTCACGTGGAGGAGAAAGGGTCTTGGCAAATATCACGTAATTTTTGTTTCCGTAAGAAACTGTGTTGAATTGCGAGAAAACTGGGTTAAATGAAGCAAAACATGTTTCTCCACTAAAATATGGCTAAATCCTACACAATAATATTTATCGCGGCTATGCGAACGCCACAAAGTCACTCTTCAGACCACACATGAGTCCCCGTGGACTGAATTAGAATTAATATTCTTTTACGAATTTTAGTAGTTCCTTTTTTAAGTATTTTATTTTTCGATATTCTCGCTGTGATTCTAGACTACGTTCTGTCTTAAATACTAGTCCTAACAAGTCTTAAATAAAAATAATAAAACAAATTATGTTTTTTTTTTAATAAATCCAACGCAATGAAGCACAGGATATCTTATTTACACTATAAATACGCATTTTGAATAATCTCACGTAAGGGAGGGGAGGGGGTAGAACTATATCTCAAGACATCTCACCAAGGGCGGAGGGAGGGTCGAAAAATCGCCGAAAATTGCTCCTCACATATAATTATTAAACGCCCCCCCCCCCCCTTTATTATGAAAACAAGCATTTTTATACAGTTTGAATACGGAAACAGAGATTTTTCATCCACGCTGAGCCTGTTCTCGGATGGTTTCTGTCAGCAGACTCTACACTTGGATGCCGCGCGGTCTCTCGCGAGATGCGAGCCCCGGGTGGGCGGGGCCCGTGGTTTCAATCTGCGCGGAGAAGCCCGGGAGGCGAGCGGCCGGCGCGAGTGACGGCTGTATCCACGGGCCGGACCCGCCCTCCGGCTCTTCCCGGACACCTGGCACTGCCCCGTCGACGGGCGGAGATGAAGACGCGAGCATGTGCCCGCCCACAACCCCATCCCCCCCTCTCTCGCCTCCCGAGCCCCGGACTCCGTGTCTATTTCATACGAAATGTAGTTGGCATCGCAGTGAAAAAGGTTTGTTTGAATCAAAAAAAAAATATTTGTTTATATATATTAACGAAACAAATATTTACATGGTGGAACAAAATATTTTGTTAGCTTAACCAAACTCGGTGAGTAACAAAAAAATTATTTGTTACACCTAACCAAATATCCTATATTTGAGTTGACAAAATCATTTTGTTGGGTCAACAGAATCTTTCCTACTACAAAATATTTGTTTGAATTAACAAAATATATTTATTTCGCCATATACAAACTAATATTTTGTTGAGGCAAACAAACATTTCTCTCAGTGCACAGAAGAAAAAAAAAACAATCTTGTCATTTTCCTGTTACTAGCAAAGAAACATGAAAATATCTAGTGCTTCTAAAATATTACAATTATCTGACAGGTACTATCATGAGGGGTAGGGGGTAGAGAGAGAGAGAGAGAGAGAGAGAGAGAGAGAAGGGGACTGGTTCTCCAAGGAATTCAAAGCTTCTATTATACTCTGGATGCAATTGTAACCGTGATAGATAATAATAACAACGCCAAAAATTATTTTTTGAGGAAAATTTTTTTGAATAGAATATTTTAAAAGTTATTCGCTAATTGCATGTTTGTATAGGACCAGACCGCCTAGTGAGAGAGATGACTTGTGGCGGTTAACTGTACACCCTTGGAAAATATCAACCAAACTCCGAGAGAGCAGGCGCAACTGTGGCACGCTGGGAGACACGCTTTTGATTCCCGGTGCTTTTTTTCTTACGTCAGTTTTTTTTTCTCTCCTTAAATTACTCCAGCTGGAAAGTGTTGGAAAATTTCTTCCAAACATTCCCTGACTTACGACGCACGTATGTCTCTGAAGACTTTATTGCCAACGGAAAGTATTACACACATATATATATATATATGTATGTGTATATGTATATGTATATATACATGTATATATATAATATATTGGAAACCTCGTTAGCCCGCAAGAGATTTTTGCATGTTTGCAGTCACTGCTCGAAACAGAAGTTAAGGCGTACACGCGCTCGGACTCAGTTTGAAACAACGTTTTTATTGCGGTGTCGCTGAAATTATTACCTACTCCCGCATGCTTGCGTGTGTAACACCTGACGGGCCCCTAAAACTGTGAAAAGAATTTTAATTATAACCGAAAAAAATACCTTAACTTCTTTTTTCTAATTTGTAGTGAAAACAATTTTCGTTAACAGCATGATATTGCCCATGTGAAGGTGCATTAAATTCTGTATCTCTTATGTTTATTAACGCCAATAGATCTATAGTTTTAAACATTTATTTGTTTCTTTTTTAAATGGTGAATTATTATTTAATGCTAATTTTAACGAAGACCAATATTTATTTTTGTTGTGTATGGTTTTTAAATTAACTGTGTATTCTATGTCGTAATTAATTTTTAGTTCATAAATTAATCACTAATATCTGACTTTCTTCAGAACCATGGAATAGAAGTTTCCTGGTTTATAAAAAAAATCATATTTATGAGATTTATGAATGAAATACAGAAAAAAAAACTGTTTTTATGTCAAAGTCTACATACGAATAGTAATTATAACTAATTACCACATGAATACTAGGTCTCAGTCCATGCTAGTTTTGAAATACAGATCTACTTTTATACCATTGTGTAAGCATGCTCTTATTGAATTGACAAAACTAGTTTACTATAAAAAGTAGTTAAATTATATTTTGAATTTAAATAACGACCAAAACACCAACTTATCCAAGCTAAATAATTTAGGAAATTGCCATTTTAATGGAAAACTCCATGTTCAATTCATTCGCCAGTATCTATGATTTACCTCGGAGTAAACGTATACGACTTCCGATTATAATAAATAATTGTTTTGGACACAATTAGTCGTAAGAATTATTTGGGGTGCAGTGTGGTTTTGTACGGGCGAAAATTACCACAATTCACAATACAAGTAAGCGTAGGTATTATGAGTTTCTTAGCGAATTTGGCTTGGTGAGCGCTGAACTTTTATCTCTGAACAAAAACTCGCAAAAGCGATATATAACAACACGGAGAGCTTTGTAATCGCAACAGAGCTCAGAGAATCCGTCTTGTTAATTATAGTTCATAAGTAACACTAGCTTTTCTTTTAATTCTTGAACGATGAAAAACAATGCATAATTAGCGAGTTCTTTCTCAAAAACTGTAAAAATGTAATAAAAAAAACCTATAAATGAATAATTGTCTACGTCATTTTTAATGTGTTAAATTAATTATTCATATGAAATATTTTAAGCCCAGAGATATTAAAATAAAACACTATATAGTCTAATGTAAAATTTTAATGTAAAATATTTGTATAAAAATTGTTAAAAACTTTTAAAAAGAAGACAAAGGAAGTAAAAAAAAATAAATATAAAAGAAAATTTGAGTTGCAACTGTGGAAAATATTTTTCGTTGGTCCCTATAATAGTGAACATTTATAAAGAGTTTAAAGTTATTAGAACTGAAGTTTAGATAATGTTTATTTTCAAGATTGTTAAAAAGGTTTTGTGTTTTTTTTTATCAAATCTGTGCCCACTAAGCTTAATAAATTTATTTAAATTTTTTACTTGAAAACCATACGTTCTATTTTACAGTAATGGTATCTTTGGTTAAAAAATATGATAGAAAAAATCACCCTGCATTATTTTAGTTGAAAACAATTAAAATTATATGGCTTACCTAATTATTGAACATTGTCAGTGTTGATTAAACAATGATGAGGCTTTTCATTTCCCTTACGAGTCCTACAATAACTAAAGAACACACGCTATGAAGAAAAAAAATTGATATTGTTCCGAAAAATTGAAATAAAAATATGGTACATATGGATATGGAAAATTTGGTACGTTTCAATACGCAGATAATTTGGAGATCTTTTCGCCAAAATGCATGGCCCTAGTTAAATTATTCTCCCATTTGTTCGCACAGGCAAAGCACAAATGAAGCCATTCATCAATTTCAACGTAAAGAAGCTTCTTTGATTTGCTCACTTATTAATTTTGTGTAAATGATTTTGAAATAATGTTTTTTTTTCTTTTTTCCGAGACATGTAGGTACCTGCTCAGTTTAATGTGTGTACATACGGTACACATGTTCAATATTTTCCTAATCAAATGTATAATATATACCTAAGATTCATGGAAAATATCTCCACCTAACGTACCATTAGGTTGATAAATAAAATTGCTTATTAGAACAAAATTTTACAGTGCAGCAATGCGCTGAGATCGCGTTTTACACGTTAAATAATTATACGCGTATTTGAAAATGCGAGGCTTTTTTTATTTGTTTTTGTTATGCGCTTTTACAAAAGATTCCTCGGGAGAAAAATATTTCAAGCCAGTGTACTACAAGAAAGATAATGTAACTTTCTACAAAACATGGCTGTGGTTATTTAAGCATTTATGAAATACTTTTTCGAAATAATTTTTGTTATACGAAAATTGGCGCATAATTTTATGTTTTAATTGATGTTTCATCTCAGCCTTTTATTACCATGCAAAAGATAATCGTATGTTCAATAATTGTTATTTATTTTGTTTCATTAAGCTTATTAATGGGCACAGTTAACACTGGAAAGCTATTCAGGCAACGGTTTTACTGTTGAAGGTACTGGGTCAACACAGACCCAGTATTACAGCGAACATTATATGGAGTGATATCGTTTAGTTGTTTTCATGTAAATGTACAAATGTATTAATATCTGTAATTATACATGAATATTTCTTTTCCGTTAACAAAAAAAAATCCATTTCAAGGTACCATGTCGGCCGCCATGTCACAGGAGTTTATGAGCCCTTACTTTCCAGTATACTAAGATAGAATTTCCTTTTTGCTCTTGTCTTTTATATGGGAAAAATTTCGTGATGTCGATTTGAATAAGGAAAAAAAAAAAAAAGTTGAATATCCGTGCATCGTTCAGGTTGGAATCGCGTCGAGGTCGGGAAAGCAAAATAAATGTCTGAATCTTGATCTTTGTTGCAATCATTTGCAGCCAATATTTTTGTCTGAATTCCCCCCCCCCCCTTTTTCTTTTTCTGCAACTTTCTTCCACAAACTGACTTCTGTTATGGAAATGTAGGATCTGGACTTGCGAGACAAGACTCGCCCGTGTAGGCCTATGTGCCTCTTCAATTAAAATGTTCGCACCGTTTCTTAACGATAACAATGTTATCCTCTTTGCAACACATGCTTTTTGAAGTGAAACGTCTTTTCTTAGGGGGTTACCATTTTCGAGCGTTACGGAAATTCCGATCGCATGAGGGGAAATAGCTGGGTACGTGGTGGGGAAACCGGGAGAGGAGGGGAATAGTTAGGTACGTGGAGACGGCGGGCAATGGTAGAAATGACGCAGCATACTTTCGCCCTTGTTCTCTTGCGCTCTTGCACTCTTGCTCTCTTGCGCTGTTGTGCGTGGAGATATTTAAAACAATTCCTTAAATGAATTTATATTTATATATAAGCAATTCACCAGTTTAACCATAATTCCAACACGACTCATTGATGGTCATTTCAGTAACAAGAAGCCCTCAATGAGATAGAAATAGGAAGGGGGAGGAAACCCCAGTGACAGTCGCAGTTGGGGTCCGCGCCGTAGATTTTTCGTGTAAACTTAGGGATAAAATCATAACAAGTGTTTTTTTTTATTTCATCACTGTTTTTTTGTATTACCTTACAACGATGCCTAAGACGTTTGGAATGTCGCTGCGTGCCCGATGGGTGAACTACGTAATCGTTTGCACCGTTTTTCGCTACGGTAGACTCCTGTTCTCTCGGCACTGGACTTTTTAGGCTTTTTTGGATTCCTTCCAACGCGGGTTTTCCCCTGACTTGCGTTTTCTATAATTCCAAGCATATTTACAAGTCATACGAAACGACATAATTAATTAGTTTGTAATTTTCCATTTAATGCCGATTTTCACTTCTATTCCGGTGAATATATTTATTTTCTCACTTTGTATCCCATCAGTGTTCCGCGAACCCTTCGCGGTGACACCTGAATCAAATTCCCGGCTGAACGCGTTTACACGCTACACCGGTTTATAACTTCACACAAAGCTGATTCGTAACAATCACGCGCACGCGCCCAACGCCGTTACGATGACGTCACAGGCAAAAACAAAAATACTAGAAAAAAAATACAAGAACACAGAACGTTCATACATGATCTGTCCGTTTTGGGCCCAACCATCGTTGACGCGGTTTTTAAGTCTCGTAGTTACTGGCGAATCAAATCTGGCGGTATTTTGTCGCACAAGGTAGTTTCGACCGACCATCGCTGTAGCGCGAGTTGAATAGACGTTTTCACGTGAAGAGGGGGGGGGGGGAAAGCTTGCTGATCGGGGAAGTATGTCGCGTCCGCGAATTTCGTCTCGCTGACGTCACACACGAGTTCCAACGCGATTGGTTAGGAGCACATCTGTATTCACGTGGGGAGTCCGAGATGCGAGACAGCGCTGGGGCCGGCCTCGCCGGGGGCAGGTCCCAGGAGGAGTTGCCCCTCCCCTCCCCCCATCTGACAGCGTCTCCCCTCCTCCCGCCACCAGCCCGACCTCCTAGAGGCTTCACGAGCCAAGCTCATCCATCACGAGGCGGGCCCGGCCGCGGCTGTAATCATCCCGTCTTCGCGGACAGTGATCCGGCCTCCAGCTACGAACAATGCACTTCCCAATTAGAAAAAAAAAGACAGTTGATAAAAAAAAGAAGCATCCTCGAAAAAAAAAACTACACGCGAACTTTACCCCGCAATTATGTTCACTCTTATTTTTGTCACGGTCAATTTTCTTTCCTCCCTGTCTTCTCTTTTACCATTATTTTTCCTTCTTCCCCCTCCCCCTCTTTTTTTTATAATTTGATCTCCCGCGAAAACACGTCCAGAAAAAAAAAACATAAACAACTGACAAACTAAAGGGCTCGTTCGAAGCTAAACGGCTTGTCAAACATTGAAGCATTGCCTTCGTAAGAGTTGTAACAAATTTGTAGTACAAAATATCTTCTAGATACAGTTTATCAGTGGACACCAAAGATTTTACACAAAAGGCTCCCTGAATATTTTGCCTATCGAATTAATAATAAACATATATATATTTTTTTACCACTAGACAACTTCTGCGCGCGTAAATTTTAGTATGAAACTGAAATATAAAAGTTCTAATGGCTCAACGTAGATTCTTGCATGAGGTTGTGTTGCTTCTAAAGCTTATATACGTTCAGTGGCCAAAAACACAGACGGGATAATTAGTACTACCTAAATATACCACCGTTTATTTGACGAGCCACTTAATGAATTAAAGTTACTAAAAATCTCGCTAAAAAGCCCTGAGGTAAATGCAGTAGTATATTTTACCACTAGACTGTCTTAGAAATATTTGTGTGTTTTCTTTTGCTTTGTAATCTCGAGACATTTCGAGCATTAGTATATAGACAGCTATATTGCGCGGAAAACATTCACTTATTAATAGCATCACCATTATTTCGCGAATTAGTTTCACTCCAGGCTATAATTACTCAATTTGCCTCTAGTTAGATATATTTATAAATAATTTGAGTCTGAATTCGACTGACAAACTTTGTCAGCTTCGTCTGTAGTTTCAAAAAAAAAAAAAGAGTGCGTGTAACTTAGTAGAGCTGCTAGAAGTAAAAATTCTTTGGTAATTCACACCTCGAGTCGTAAGGCCGGCCACACACGTAACGGTATACATGACAGGTAAACCTGCGCAGGTTTACCTGACAGGTATACCTGTGCAAACTAGAGCCCACACACGTAACGGTATACCGTACGTTTAGCTCAGTTGAGAGCCAACAAGATGAAGATGATAGGATAGCTTTAGTCGGATTGTGTGTGGTTTTAAACAGTAAGAAGAAGAAGAAGTTTAAACGTAAAATGTGGAGTAAAAAGTGGCTTACTAAAATAAATGAATACACTCATACAATATTATTGAAAGACTTGAGTGGTGAGCCTACAGACTTCCGTAATTATTTGCGGATGGATGAAGACGCCTATGAAAAGCTGTTGTTACTCGTGACTCCATTAATTGAAAAGAAAGACACGGTTATGAGGAAATCGATTTCTCCCCATGAGAGATTAACTGCGACTTTGAGGTTCCTTGCAACGGGCCGATCGTACGAGTGTCTCAAGTATTCTACGTTGATATCACCACAAGCTCTAGGCAAAATAATTCCAGAGACGTGTGAAGCCATCTATAAAGTGCTGAAAAACGTCTATTTACAGGTACGTCAAGCCATATTGCACAGCATATACTATTGATGTTCTAAATGTCAAGTTAGGTTAAAATTAAAATATTTTAAATTTATTAGAAATTAACTTATATCAAAATTCCCTGATGAATTCCCTTAACGGCTCTTCTAATTCAAAAAAGTATAAGAAGAAATATATATATATTTTAAAAATATAAGTTAAACTAACGTAAAGTTAGCTATTCTATTATAGTTCAACTAACTATAACCCCGTTTGGGTTTGGAATACTAGCCTCCAGATTTCGCATATTCCATACTCAAATCAATTTGGAGCCAGAGAACATAGTAAAGGTAGTAATGGCAACATGTGCATTGCATAATTTCTTGATGCAAACACATCCTACCATTTACGCTCCACCAAACAGTACGTATCAAGAGAATGACGATGACGCTACTACTAATGCTGGGTTAGATACCAATGAATCGAATATGATTGCATTACAACAAGCGAGCTTAGGGAATGTAAATGTGGCCGCCAAAAATCTCAGAGAGGAGTTTGCTACCTACTTCGTCAATAAAGGCAAACTTTCATGGCAAGACCAACGTGTTCTTCGAAACAAAAATTAAAGTGGAAGACTAAGTGAATAATTATCAAGTGAATATATATTTTTAGCTTAGTTGAGTCAATGAAATTCACCAATCCATGCACAAAAAATACATTTATACATATACATTTTGTCATAAAACTACATTTATACATATAAATTTTGTCATAAAACTTTTTTTGTTTTATTCTACCATTTAACATTTAATTAACATCTAATTTAACATTTAACTTGTAAATTAAAGTGTTGTTCAAATAAATTGTTTAACTAGGTAATTGATCTGTCTGGTACTTACTTCCTCAATCTCGCTCCCATCTCCTTCCTCTAAATTGGACATAGATGCACTGGGAATGTCTTGATCACCAAGAAAGTCGAACAAATTTAAGTACCACAATTTAGATACGTAGACATTGTCGGCTGATGCACCATACTTCATTGACATGTCACGTTTTTTCTTCTCTTTTCGAACATTGCTTCGTAAACTATTAATCTTTCTAATCACAGATTTCTTTGTTGCATCGGGTTCCAGTTCTTTCAACTTGAGCAAAAGTTTCGCATAAGCTGCATCTCTCTTTTCGCGATCGTGATACTCTTTACTTTTTACCCGCCACAGGCACGGCTCGAGTTTATACATATCGATAAAGTCTTCAATTACTTGGTTGCGTTTACGACTCGACATCACTAGCACCAGTAGCCACAAGATAGTCCGCTAACTACAAAACACAAAGACAAAAGACACTCTCTTCACAAGGAAGAAGCCTCAACTAAACAAAACAACTGCGCAGGCGACCGGACGTACTCACACACACGCTCAGGTCTAGGGTATAACTGACGACTGCGCAGGTACAAGATACCAAATCTCCGTTCCTGTCAGGTCACCTGCGCAGGTCGCTTCGCTTGTGCAGTTTCGTCTGCAGTGACTGGCACACACGCTCCGGTTTGCCTGCGCAGGTGACCTGTACAGGTTTACCTGTCATGTATACCGTTACGTGTGTGGCCGGCCTTAGTATGTGTAAGCGGTAAAACGGCAGAGAGAAATAGAGAGAAAAAGAGACCATTTTCTAAAAAAAAAAAATAAAAAAAAAAAATAAAGCGTGGGGTATTCTGGCTTTCATTTCTCTCTAGGTATTTAAGAATCCTTACCTTGTTTTTGTATTTGTTATAAATATGATTAAAAATTAACAGCTCAGGACATCAATAATTATTGATCCATCAATATTGAATAATTAACAATAAATTTTACTCACTGTTGAAATATTAACACTACAAAGACAATTTGTTAAGTAAAAGCTTGGATTAATTATGATAAATTAGTTTTTAAATTAATTTTACATTAGGTATAGGTTAGATATGATCAAGCATTCTAATAAACTGATTTTGTAGTTTGTAAATATCATCTAATGATTGAATTATAGTGCAACATATTTTGCCAATAGACTACATAGACATATTGCAGTGCATTAACATGCATTGTTAATGTTCTGCCGTCGAATAAATGAACAATGACAACATATCCGACTCTCCGCGACCGGAAAACTAAACGGTATGAAATTCCTCACGGTAATTATTTTTTGCCGGGATGTGCCCTGTGACCTATTGGGTAACCGAAGGTTGGCAGTGCGCGGGGGATTTGCGAACTGCCTAGAGGCGAATTAGCAGTGCCGTCTGCTACCGACCGCGTCCCGCGGGTGGCGGATACGGGATCCCAGCTCGAGAGTTGCAGTCTCGCTGGAGTGACTGTGAATAACCAATAAACACTGGCCGGCCTGGTGGAGTCGTTATCACGGCTATCGGGGTAAAAGGTAGCCTGAATGCAGCTCGGCGCGCGGCAGGAAGCAGTTCCGTCGGCGAAGGCACCGCAGGGGAGCTCGATGTGCCACAGTAGCGAAGTGTAGACGAACTGCGGGCTGGAACTTGTGGAGCTGTGGACTGCCGCGCGCGCAACTGAACTCTGAAGGAAGACACGGCGGTGCCTTCGAGTTGGGGCCCTGTTGGAGCCAGCGGTAGCCAGCCCTGGACGGCGCGACCTGAAACCGTCCTGGGGAATTTGGAGGACAAGAGGGTCCGAAACGGCAAGATACTTCATTCGCCCGGAAGACTTAACCCCCCCTACCCTGGCTTGAAAGGTCATTGGCTGTTAACTGGAAGAAGCAACATGAAGATGGAGCATCGCCGGGCTACCTGGCACCCCGTGCGCCCGCAGTTCGAGCCGGTTTACTGGCTCGTCTACCCACCGTCAAGAGATCTTGTGCTCTCGGCCATCGCGCCAGGCCTCAGCTGCCGGCGAATCAGTGGGTTTACCCGCTTGCGGAGCTTGCTCTGCCGCCTTCTGCCGCTGTGAATATTGCTATAGCCGAGGCTGCCCCGCTGGCCTAGCCGCGGCTCCGGCGCTAGGGGAAGGGAATACTCACAACTGTCCATTTCTTTTTCACGAATTTTGTCGCTGTAGCAAAGTTATTTAATTGAAATAATTGGGTGTAACACATTTATTTTTCACATATTTGTGTGGTGTATTACTATAAAGTTTCAATACACAGACAATTTGGAAATCTTTTCGCCACAATGCATGGCCCTAGTTAAATGATTCTCCCCTTTGTTCGCACAGGCAAAGCACAAATGAAGCCATTCATCCATTTCAACGTAAAGAAACTTCTTTGATTGGCTCACTTATTAATTTTGTATTAATTAATGATGTTGAAATAATGTTTTTTTTTTATATTTTGCTTTTTTCCGAGACATGTAGGTACCCGCTCAGTTTAATGCATCACTTAAAAGTGAATATAAGTATATTTGGAGTACTAAAATTACATTATGGATCAATCATCCTCAAATACAACCAAATCCTAAGTATTTTAATTATTTGATGTTCGAGAAAAAAATATTCTTAGAAAAATATTTGTGGAAAGAAAAATCTTAATTTAAAACACTAGCAACTGAGTTATAAACAATGGACTGCATTATTAATATCTATAGAAGCTGTGAAAGGAATGTTTTTATCTGCCATCAGCGCCACCGGAAATTTTTTGACACAAAAATAATTTTTATATCGTAAACAAGTATATTTTCGTTGTTAATTAAGTAAAATCCAAAGGTGTTAATTTCTGCAGGACTTTATTTTTTTTTGCTGCTTTGATATTAATATTCGTATTGGAGACAACATTTTTAAGAATGAAATTGGAGAATGGATGCGAGTAAGAGTGTAGTATACACATCACTACGTAAACAATGTGATGCGGCGACTCCGGCACTTGACGTAGATACACGGAAAAAATTTCTGTACTTTTATAAAAAAATTCCTTTGGAAACCAGTTGCCAAGAAATATTTTTTAAAACTGCAAGAAAGATATTGTAACTTTAAACAAAACATGGCTATGTTTTTCTTCATAAATATATAAAGTTGGTTTTTGGAGTTAATACTGAGTATTTCTCACGAAATTGGCACCTAATGTTATATTATAATTGAGGTTTCATTCAAAGCCTAATATATTTTTTTTTTCAACTTTGGAAAATATACTCGAATATTTAATAATTTTTACTTTAATTTGTTTGATATGCTTTTTAACGTGTGCAGTTAATACTGGAAAGATATTCAGGGAACAGTCTACAAATAGCTAACTTTAACTGTTGTATGTACTGAGACAAAACAAAGCGTAAATGCCCGGGTAAAATATCCGAACCCATAATCACTGCGAACGTCATTTTGTAGCGATGTATTTGTTTTCACGTGGATGTATACAAATTTACAATACATATCTGTTATTTCGTGGGAATGTTTCCGTTCCATTTACAGAAACAAAAATGAGGCGGTGCACGCATCCCCCAGCCGAACTGCGGGTCGCCGGACGGACTCCGCACGAACTGAGACCGCGCGCGAGCGAAATGGCCCTCAGAGAGAGACGCGGCTCCCACAGCCGGCCAATCACGCCATCGCTGTAACCCACGACGCCGATCATCAAGTCGGGGCGGCCCCCCCTCCCCCCGGGACGGTAATGAAGGTTGTGGAGGAGGGGGGCAAAAAGAAGAGAGGAGATGATAATACTGGACGTGGAACCTGCCGGGCGCGCTCATCTGCATGCACGCACCGCCTCGTGTTTGTTTTTGAAACTGGTAATAAACCCCCTTCTCCCCCATCCCTTTCCCCCCTCTCCTCTCGGCACTACAGCCCGGGGCCAACTACCCCCCTTCCCCTCCTTCTACCCCATCACGATTTCACGTATTCCAGTCCCCCCGAACAAAGTCATTGACTGCCCGCCCCCGGGGTTGCCTCGCTGGTGGACCAGACTGTACTTGATGCAGCCAATATTGACTACGTCTGTCTGACGGTGAGAACGCAAAACTTTCACCTTCGTTTGTGCTGCAGTCATTGAGAAGAGCTTGCGCTGAACTTGAAATAGTAAGATGCGATATAATTAAATTGTTTTTTTTAATACACTTTGTCGTGTCTTATTGGCTACTACCGGCTGAAGAAACCTTGGTTCGCCAGATCAGGGGGCGGCTTACAAGCTAGAAATAGCCTAATAATGCAATTGAAAGGCAACACACATCCATATCTTACCTGGTATTCGAACCCAGAACCCTTCGCACCCGAGCTAGGCGCTTCAGCCAATCCGCTACGGACGTCGACTTCAGCTGGAGTCACAATGGCACGAAGAATACGACAACACAGGCCCGTCATGCTCTTGTAGCCAATGAAATTCAGGGTCACAGTGAAGTCAACACGTCGAATTACGCGCCTCGACGGCCCGCAAGAAGAAAATTCTATTTTTAAAATTGTCGAATTGTGCCGCACCACGACGGAGAGCAAAACGGAAACCTTACAGAACTAAACTTCAAAAATATTTACCTACTTGGTGAATATGTATGCTAAAAAACGAAATTTCATTTTACTTTCACGTTTGTAGTGTGCCTTCAATTGTCTATACGTTTATTATTTTTAATTTTAAGCATAGCTAACAGCGGAATTATTTTCTGTCCCTTATCGTTGTACCTAAAATAAACTTAATCTCACTTTGTGCAACAAACGACTAAATGCTATTTTGTTATGTCTCAAACTATCAACAAGAAATTTAAAAAAAATGACCAATGCTTTTTTTAGCGCATTCTATACTGCATTTTGTGGACGCATTTGGCTCGGGAATACATGCCGACAGCTATAACTGGAGTTCGTTGTGTTAATGTTGTTGTGTTGTGACCCTACGCTATTAACTCTGTCTTGCTGGAACGCTGTAAGAAGTCTAATCGGATTTGTCGTGTTCGTCGTGGCATTGTGACACCGGCTAAGACAAATGAAAAGATAACTGATGCCAGTGCCTTTGGTTTCGCCTTGCATTGCGCGGAGTGCATATGTCAGATATGTATTCCAAGGTTTTCCCTTGTAAAACGTACAAAACTTTTTACAGTGTAGGCCAAGGCCGGTTCCTGGACTTGATTTGTGTACTTCCGTTGTTTACGAGACATTAAACCAAAGTAAAAATATGTGAGCGAGACTTTTAGAACTCACCAGGGATGTGTAGCATCTAACCTCGGTAACGAGCAAATTCATGTGTCCTAATGTTGCAAATATACTTATAATACAAAATTAAGACATGAAATGTAACGTTTAATTCTTTAAAATAATGCTGAGCTTGATTAATATACGCAAACTCTATTTACAACTACATTTCTAGAAACGAATCACACGTAGTTTCCAAACCTCCCGCTGGAATTCGCCGCCGGAGCAGATACGTCGACTATTTAACAATTTTATTAGCAGACAGAAATTTGAACTATAGGTATAATGAAAATCTTCGATAAAAGTTAAAAAGACTTGAAAATATACTAAACGACGACTTTGGACCTGATTTTCGACAAGGAGCTTTGTTAAAATTCATGAAACACTTAATGCTATAAAATTTCCCTTTTGCTTTGTGATCTTTGGTTCGTGCCAATCGTCACAGATGGCAGCACCGTGTTTACACATTTCCATTACATTCACGAAATTACTCCTACCAAATACCGTATCCCGAGAGCTAAGGAGTTACGCCCGTTGACACGCCGACAGAACCACTTGGAAGTCGTTGTGGCAATAGTAACCGCCAAAGCACTCTCATCGTGCAAGCTGTGCTATTGTAACTCTCACGCTCTCGCGAAAGTTCCATTGCAAAGCCAAGCCTATACATATCGGGAAACGTGAATAGTGAAAGCTCTGAGTGAATCGAAATTGCAACGTCGCCTACTCCAGAAGAAATATCTTATACAGGTGCATACTTCACCTCTGATCATGCCGACATATACCTATCAAAAATATTTTCCAATTTATGTTTTACTAATTTTTTTAATGTATAGACTTTCCGAAACATGGAATCATTTAAAAACTTTTTTTTTTTTTCCAGTTTTTCCCTTTCTAAAGCGGGATTGTTCTGTTTTAAACAAAGTGGAATATTATTTTATGTTTAGTTTTGAGTATAAATGAGCACAAATAAATACTAAAAAATATTTTTGTAGCCTTTACACGTATGTTGCCGAAATTTTAAATAATTTTTGGGAGTAAAAAAAGTAGTAGCCCGAGAAAAATCACCAGTCTGCTGCAAAGTCTACCAAGTTTCCAACTTGTGAAATATCCGGTTTCGACCCACCGGAAATTCGAAACCAGATCTTTTTTTATGCTGGAATGTGAGTGATATGTTCACCCAATCACCGTGACCCCTCGAGACTTTATTCCTAGGTTTAAAAAAGAACTCAAAATCTTAAAAAAAAAAGTCAAAAATGTTTAACGTAACATACAATTTATTTACATGTGAATTAGCTATAGCAGGAACTTCAAACTGCGGCGTATACGAACTAGAGGGCAGTACAGCTAGTTCTCAAGACATGTTATGTGTGTTTGACGTGTTGAAGCACTCCACGACCGTTTAATCCACCGCTGTCTCTATAGCTCGCGGTACTACTCGATAAGTGAGGTTGTCAAATTTAACACTCTAGCCTCCTACTTAAGATGGCCAAGTTCAAGCTATAGGGTAAATGAATCATGGGTATTGACTGACCTGGTCAAATCTGAAAAAATATTTTTTCCCACGCAGACAAAAAGCCTGTTACCAAAGTAACAACGGAGACCTGCGCATGATACAACGATGCCTTGCAATTAATTTTAGGTTCCCTATAATGATGGAAAATAACGAGGGGAAAAATTCCCAAGAATGCACGATGTATAATCTAAGTTGAAACAGCACGCGTTTTTTTTTATCGTGATGTAGCACGGTGGGAGCAACGGCCTTGTCTGCGTGCTGTTTTCCTCGCAGTACTTTTCAGTCCGTCGATGTTATCGAGATGATGAGCGCGCGAGCGGATGGCAATTTTGCGCAGCGCTGTACCCGCGGAGATGCGGACCGCGCGTGAGGGATGCAGACTGGTGCGTGAGGCAAGAACAGTCAGTGGTCGGTGCGCATCAGCTCTGATTGGCCGGCGGTCCCGCGGCTCTCGCCCTTCGATGTTCGTGCGTGGGACGCGCGGATGCAAGCGTGATTATGCAGTGTCGTGCGCGCTGCACGCAGAACCATTACTGCAAGCACACGAACCAGGTAGATGGTACACCTGGTTCGATATCAGGTATCACTTTTTGACGTGACAACGTCTAATAAATCGATGAACGTCGGCTGCACGCACGAAAAAGTGTCATATTACGCATATTGTCCCGTTACTCTGTGTCCCGTTACGCTCATTGTACGCTTGCGCCGCATCTATCTCTCTTCCACTCGATTGGAACAACCATCGATTTGACTTTTTCGAGGCACATTAAACTTGAAACACTCCCATTCGTTTCCTACTTTTCCTATCATCGTCCTATCCTTAACAGAATAACACTGATTAGAAGAAGTTAAATAGCAAACATGTATAAAAGTTATAGTTAAAATAATCTCTTCGTTAAAGTAATAAACATATTTGAATTAATGAGTACAAATAAAAGTAAATTTATCAATTAAATTGTTGATTTTATTTCACTCCTTCTTTATATCCATACAAAATAGTGATAATTCAATAAAAATGATTTAATTTTATTCATAAAAGTATGCAATCATTTCATCAATGTTTTGTTATGACGTTGTCACGTTAAACTATCGTCCGTAAACCGACTTTACAGACAACCAATTTTTTTTCCACAGGTGATTTAGCGAACATTAACACTTTGATTGATATCTTAAAATTGTTATAAAATTAACAAATTAACTATCGATACATGATAAGTTTGTCTAGTGCTACATAAATCATTGTTTTGTTTATGGCTTTAAAATATCCAGCACATGTCAAAAAACCTCACCTTTTTCTTGAGATTATATTTTTGTAAAATGTAAAATTACATTACATAGTACGCTTTGTTGAGTTTGAGAAATGGGAAATGGCTTTTGAAAAAGATAAATTCGATAGACAAATAGTGATAGAATAAACACGGTTTATCAGTGATGCCCACTGACTACTGTGGAGAAATTTTAAATCCCAATCAAAGGTTCTCAATGAAAACAACTGATGTGATTGTCAGCATAATCTCGTTCTTTGTTTTTTTTTTTTTTAAATTTCAGCGTTTCACACTTAGGAATTACAGTAAATATACGGATTTATAAACGGATAAAACACCCCAGAAAAACAAATAGTTCTTCGTAGTCCTAGATAACTGAACCTTCATAGATACTCCTGTCGATTCCAAGTGACAAAATTAATGTTCCTTGCAAACACGGTAAACAGGCTCATGGAAGAGTTTGCTTTCCTTGAACTTGGTAAGTTATTTTTATGGTCATGTTAATAATCCCAGAATATAATCATACCCACATTAATTAATTTCACTCACTACCCATGAACTAACCAAGATTACCATAAATTAACGAACTTTTAATTCTTAAAGAATTTATTAAAAATTCTTAATGTTACGCACTCAGTTCTCTAATAATTAATTTTCAAGTGGGTTGTTTGTAACTTTATTAAGTAGAAAAGGAAACTGTTTTAAACCTTACTTCTCTAAAATGAAACTGTTAAAACTACAGAACGTCAGGCGGAATTTCAATGAAAAAAAAATTAAAACTGCTTCAATGATTCGTAGAAATTTTAAACGGTTTCAAATTTAGAGTGTACGTTAGAATTAGATAATTAATTATGTCTCTGTGTCTTTTATAAAAATTTAGTTGAAAAGGCTCCTTTTTTGCTAATTTAAAGCATTAATTTGATATATATTTACAGTCACGTAGTGTGTATGTGTTTGTGTGTATGTATATATGTATATTTACTCACACGTGTATGTTTGTTCCTTGTACAAATAAACAGTTTTACTCCGATCTCGATGAAATTTTGCACATTTGACTCATGTGTCTACATGAGAGTTCGAAAGAACACCCCTTAAAGAATAAATTTGATACATTTTGATGATATTTCAATATTGCATTGTTGATTATTTATTTGGCCACATGGCAACGGCTATTTAATTTTGATCCCTTCTGCGTCTCCTGGCATCGGCTATTGCATTATTGTCCTTCTTTTTCATGTGATTGCAGTCCCATCCGATGCTTGACATATAAGCCTGTTAGTTCGGATGCGCTTGGCCTATGTGCATGTATTTGGAAGACTAGTAGTCATAATCTGTAGTGAATACAGCCTCCATGCTAGTCATAGTGATATTGTGTAACATATTTATTCAGCCGGGCAGTTATCGTGTATAGAGTCTTGGTTATTAGTAATGAAATGAGGAGTAATAAACTCGGATAAAGGTAGTGAGAAAAAAGGATTTAAATAAAGATTTCAAGCTTTAATTACCCGTTTTGCATCGGCCAAGGATCTAACGAAAGACAGAAATCGCTCGGATTAATCAATATATTAATAAATTATTTTTTATTAGTTTTGGAATATTTACAGAAATTTAGAAAAATATTTAGAGATTTTAAAGAATACCAATATCAATGTCATGATTTCAGTGATTTTATTTTTTTGCCATTTAAAGGAATTTAATCTTCTTTGATCAAAAAAGCTTCACTGAGGATAATTACGCTTCAGTGAGAAAACTAAGGACTCAGAAATGTTTTAAGAAAAAAAAATAGGAAAAATGTTAACTAGAAATTGGAAATTTTTTCTCAAAATAGGAATTTTTTTGGTTGATAATTACAGATTTTCAATACGTTTGCCAATAAGGTCGACAAAATGGCGAATGCTACTATAGCTGATTGTCTGATTATTGACCCCTACTGCACTCTAGTGGGTATAAAATGATAAACTATAGTGGCAGGGTGCACTAGCAGTCGATGTACGCAATACGCGACACTAGAGCTCCTAGTAGTAAGCATTGACAACAAAGCTGGTGGCAGCACACTCTAGCAGACGACGTGTACAACACGCGACACTAGCACTTCTAGTAGCAAGTATTTAAAACAAAGTTGGCAGATTGGCCTCAAAAATAGGCTGCTGTTATTACTTCGTATTAAAAAAATACAAGTCCGTTAATATGTTATTTTTATATATACCTTATTTATTTCTTAGTTTGGTGTGTGTCTTTGACCGTGTGGTCAAAGACGTAAGTTTTCTATACTATGGATCCGACCTTTCATATTTCGAATAAACTTGCTTGTAATATTTTTGTGTAAAAAAATAATTTATATGTATATGTAATGTATATATAAGGGTCATAACAACACTGGTAGTTAATGGAACATTGACCTAGTGTGCATGATACAGAGAAATGCTCGTTATTTCAAATAACAAAGAGCAAGAACATATATGGCGAAATTATATCAGTCGAGATGGCAACCACCAGCAGAAGGAAAAAAATATGGTGGCATCCAGCAGACCAAAAAATATGACGTAACCCAAGATGATGGAACGTTCTAGAATCCAAAATGGCGGATTCCAAAATGGCGAATGGGGTCAAGATAAACCAAGAGGGCATCTGGACTCAAGGTCATCAAGGTTATCCAAGATCACGTATATAGACAACGCAACCCTGAACCAGGCACAGAAGGAAACAATATAACTACTTGCTTTGAATATAATTTAATTATGCATTTTAGAATATAGAAAGAAACAATCAGCCCTGATAATAGTTACTGGAATGCAGAGAAAATTGATCCCCTTTGATGCATTTAGGAATAAAGTGAGAAATGGTCAACCCTGATATGCTGTAAAAGATGTTGTTATTATTATTAGTAGAACTATTACCCCTGTTATTCGTGAATCAAAAAAAAATTATACGATACATAACATAGACCTCGTCCTACATGTAAGTAGATACATACAAAAAATATATTGATGCTCCATTAGCGTTGTATTGTTCGTATTAAGCATCCTTTATTAACATCTCGACAGATATTTCTGACTCTATTGAACGCAATTTCAATATTTGGCGTGTGTGTGGGGTGCAGAGAAAAATTTACCAACCCAGACAATGACCGCTGGATCCACTCCAACGGTATTCGGAAAGAAACACAGCCTGGTGGAACTCAGAGCGGGACGACTCCGCCACTTGGGCGCGCCGAGGAGTGGTCCCCGGTCCAGCGGGGTGGGTGGCTAATTGGAGACCGCGGAGGAGACGCGACGTCACGCGCCGTGGATCCACCAGGACGCCGGGAGCCGGGAGAGTAATGCTGTGTAAATATTTAGTAATTACACGGCCGGCAACCGGGCAGCAGGAGGACTCGCCTTTGATTCACGGTCGTCGTTAGCGCAGTACCGGCGAGAGCGCGGCGGTATTTATGGGCGGAGGGAAGAAGGCGTCGGTAAATTACTCCCCGCCGGGTGCGGCATTGTCCGTACCGATCGTCCGGCCGTGGGGGGGACCAAGCAACAGCTGGTTCGTTAGCGGACGCGACTGCCTACGCTGCTGCCAGGTAGTTGTGCCAACACCGGAGGAACGTAGATCAAAGGTTTCGCTGCGAAAAAAAAAAAAAAATTATCAGAAAACACACACCCAGAGAAGGAACTTACTTGTGGATCCCGTATGATCTTTGCACTCTGGTTGGACAGAGACGTAAAAAGCCATTCCCCGGCCATTTCCTGCAAGCTCCAACTGTATAGTCATTTATTCGTTGGCTGTGGCCAAGAAAGGCAGCCAGTTTTCTTTCTTGATTTGGATGCAAGTACAGTAGTAAATATGCATCTGGAATATGGTTTACCACGAACGCATGTTGTGATAACACGAAATCCCAAGGGTCCTCCTTGCGATTCCTACAGATTTTCGTCACTGGTTGGCTGGGTTTAGTTCAGGTACATGTCCATTGTCAACACACCAATCACAGCTATCCAGTGTGGCCCGGCCAAATAGGGCAATGGCTTCTCTTGCAGACGGCCGCTAATTACAAGGGCACACCTTATGCAGTATAATCGAAGAACATATTTTGTCACGAAAAAAATATGCCTCTTATAATAGGTATTGTATATTACTTGAGTAGGTTATTGATCATAAGTAGACCCCCGGAAAATTCGCGGGTTCAATGACCTCCAGGATAGACTCCAATATTCTCTACACACTCGGACAAATTCCAACTGTTCATTGGCTGCTGACTTGTGAGTCGTCTTGACTGGGTGGCCTGTGATGCGACACTTCTATGAGTGAGGGTCTCTAATTGGCCCTCAGTCTTCCAGATTAACAGTGAACCAATGACAGAAGCAGCACTAAAGTATAATTATTTGAATTTTAGCATAACACGAAATGAACCCGCGAATTTTCCGGGTCTCTAATCATAAGATAATAAGACAGCCAAGTTTTTGCTTTAGGGGGTTGGTAGCTCTCTGACAACGATATCATTAGATACGGTCAAAACAATACAAAACAAATGAGGGACACTAAAAAAGTATTAAGCTATGGCTTTAAGCTTGAGCTCGTTCCTGCATTCAACTGGAGTAATAAAAAAAATTATAAATCACTTTCAGCATAATAGTCATTGACACCTTTTATTTTCATTGTTTGACTTTCACACAAGTGATCAGTTATGACACTTTCGTGACATTTTACCGCTATTAGCCTAGATCACAAATAGTACAAATCTGTTGAAAATATTTCGAAACATAAAATGCAAGTAATTTATAGTAGTAGACTTCCTATAGTCCGGCATCCAGTGATCCGGAAAGCCTGTTGGTCCGGCACCATCTAGAAATTTGCGGACTTAAGCCAACTAAGGGAACTTAAGCTAAAGAACTATAATTTTATTAGTTTAATGTCGAAAACCTCTTTTCCAGTACGCACACAAGCGTCAGTTGGAAGCTTTGCGCAGCCGGAAATAGTCGGGAGCTTTCGGCAAGAATCGGGATCACTCTGAGTTTCTTCAGCAGAACTCGGCAGTCGTTAAGGTCCATTACCTATGTCTGGTGGGAATGGCCCGTCTCGAAGTCCTCACCTCCAGTTCCGTTTGTGTTTATAAAGGCATGGTATATTTTGAATTTAAAACATAAATCCATAATTAATAAATCCCACAGAAATCACGTCCAAACCATTAATTTTTAATAATTTATTATAGTTTGGGCCTGTTTTTGCCTTAAAATGTTCATCCTTATATACCTGCTGAACAATATTTGCAGCCAGTTACCATCTTGCAGACGTATTTTCTCTACTACTTAGAGTTTATCGATAAAAGGACATACCGTCCGTTGATCCGGAATTTTCTGTAATCAGGCACTAGCAAAGACGCGAACTTGCCGGATCATCGGGAGTTTATAGTAATAAATTTGCAGGAAAAGCCCTCAAACAATAGTCATGACAAGACAATGAACTAACTAACACAGCGCGTATGGTCAAGCCTTAAGCCCGTTCTACAATGGCACGGGAACGGAGACGGATATCACGAAACAGAGAGTCCACAATAACACGCAGACAGAGACGGACCCGTACGGATTAGCTCGGTAATGCTGAGCTCTTTCGTTTACGTCGCTCCGTACGACCAATAGAAGTCAAGTACCGGTCTGAGATGGTAGCCATGTTTGTTTACATATTATGTTTTTGTTGCGGGTGTAATTTTTTCCGCCCGCAACGCTCTTCTGTACTTCCCGACTTTGAATCATGTTAACCTCTGAGTGCTTACCAACCGCCATGCATCGAAGCATTAGAGAAAGAAGTTCTGCGCCGGTCATGTGACCAGCAAGTACATAGTTCCGGTGCCAGACTGTTTGCGACCCCTCCACCTAACTCTGGACGCGGAGTGATACTTCTGCTCGGTGCGCGATCGTTCTGGTTCGTTCTCGTCGCGCCGAGCTGCTGGGTAAATACACACCTCCGCGGGCCCACAGCAGGGAGATGTGAACCAGCGAGTAACTGCAGAGCAACAGAAGCGCTGCCGCCTTGCTGCCGGAATCCACGACGATAGCTGCATTTTGGGGGTAAGAGTGATTTTACCCAGTAATGAGTTCGGACATAGCACCAGCGGCCGTGAGGAAGCAAGTGACGGTCACAGGATAGTGAGTGTTGCAGTGTCCTCATGTAACTCTCTTGAGGACTGATCTACTCAAATCGCCCGGAAAGTTAGTACTCGCTGAGCGATTAAGTTGCGAAAACTCGTTCATCAGATTTGGGTACAGTTAGGTGTTGAGAATAGCACCTATTACCTCAAAAGACGCGCTGACGATATGAAAATTTTTTTTTACTCTCCAAGCGAGCAGTGAGAAAGCGAGTAAGATAGTTAGTGCGAAAAGGGGGCTTAAGTACATCAATAGCGGCGACGAGCTGGCGACAGGGCAGGGGCTGGACAAAGGCCAGGCGGGCTACAGACAGTAGTAAGAAACATCGACAATAACGAACGGTAGACGAGTTGCAATCCTTCGGCCATGCTGACATGGCGGTGGCAGTAAGACGCAGTAAGACGGCTGCGAACGAGTGTGCAGTGTTGGAGAGTTACGAGCTCGCTGGGGAGTCGAGCGAGGAGAGTCGTGGCCAGTTCGTCCGAGTGGTCGAGTCTTCCAGATGGGCCTCTCGAGGAGCTGTTCACATCAATGAAGCCAGAGTCGGGCGTTGTGGGATAAGGAAAGTGCTACTCGGCGGGCGAGTGGACGCAGAAAAATACTCGCCGTAGACCCGAGATTGCACTTTGAGGCAAGTGACCACCTTCGAAAATACTTAGCTTCAGAGGGCGGTCAGTGATGGTAGGAATTCGTAAAAGTAATTTATGTACATATATATATGTATATAAATTTTTTTTAAGAGACTTAAAATCAACATTGTAATATTATTTTCAGTCGCTGCCTCATGATAAATCTCCAGTGTATCTAAAAAAAAAAATTCTCTGATATATTTATTTTGGTGAGAATTATAACCTGAATAATTGTATTAAATAAAGTTTGATGTGGGAGGGTTTTTTTCATTGCTGTGGCTCCCACGAACAGTTGTTTTGGTGTTTTGAATATTAATGCTCATCAAGCAAAAGGGCCGGTTTTATTTTAGGCAGCTTTTATAATATTTTTTCTGAAGTTCTAGCTAGATATTTATCAGATATTTTTGAAGAAGGCCATAAAATTTGTACAAGGTTTTAATCGATTTTATGCTAATTAGTAATTGGTTTTTCTTTTCTATTTGCCAACAATATTAACATATTCGAGAGTGAGTCCTAATCATAACAGGAAGATTGTGTATAAGAACAAGAGAGCATGGGTTGGTTCAAACTCCCATTGTGAATTTTGTAGGTTTGATTTTCTTATGAATTAATACGACACAAATCAGCACAGTTTTTGTGTTCGTTCGGTTTCAAATTCCTTTTTGTTCCTCTTGAGGGGGAGGGGGGGCAACAAGAAACGTCAACAATTGTTTCAAGTACAAGAATATTTAGTGTTACATTATTATTTTGTGGTTTATTTTTATTACATGTGTGAATTCTGCTCGTGCTAAAATATTGAAAAATATTTTTTTTTAATTACATTAATTTTTCGTAACCTTGTAATGCAATCTCATCGGTTTCCACTCGTAACGTTTATGTGCATTGTGGAAGCAGCACACGCGATAGTGAAATGTTCCTGGAGATCCGTCTCCGTTTCCGTACCATTTTTGAATATTTATACTATATAGAAGTCGCCAGCCCAGGTTAAAATTTCTAATACGGTTTTGAGGTAGTTGGTTAATTCACCGCCGCAATCGCCACCATCTCTAGGGCATCGACTTGTGGTGGTCCCTAGCGGACAATAGTCGAACTCTTCAAACACCCCTTCCCCCTCCTGTTGAACGACCTTGAGCTGCAGTGAATGATGGGTGGGGTGGTGCGGGGAATGACAGCGGGCGACAGTGCTGCGTTCTAACGTGTACATAACAACTAAGACGATACAGGGCGTTACGGCAGCGCACTGCAGCGGTGAAGTTCCCAAGCTGCTCTTCATACGCTTCTGAAAAACGTAGAGTAAATCCTATCCACTCACGACTTCTATACAGTTTATATATTCAAAGGTACCATTGAAGAACGGCAACGGGCAACGGGCAACGGGAAGCCTGGGCGGGGTGGGGTTGATTTCCCGAAGGCGGTTCCTAGGACCGGCGGGGTCGAGGGTCACGTGACATTCCTCAACCGGGCGACCGGTCGTTCACAGGTCGGAGCAGCCCGACCAAGCCATAGGCTCACATCATCTCCACGTGATGCATTGTGCAGCTCGTAGCTTATTTCAAGTCACGCAATTTGCATGAAATTAAAAAAAAATTATTATTTATCCGTTGAATATTTTTGCATAATTATTTCTCAAACTTCTACAATAAAAAAAAAACTTTGGTTATCACAAGATATTTTGTGTGTATATACATGTCAGTAATAGTTATTTATATATATATATATGTATTGTTTTGACGTCAAAAAATATTTGTTGTATTTAGGAGCAGGCATTTTTCGCGAAAAAAATCTGAACGCCTATTAGACTGCAACAAGGTACACCCCCACAAGCTGTTTCTCCCTTGTGATTGGCGCCCGTCTGCGAGAGAAGTCGTTCCCGTATTTGACCGAGCCACTCAGGACGCGTTTGCTACCGCGATGAATTACTGTGATTGGTGTTGTAACTATCCGCGTGTACCTGAAAGAAACTCACCCAATCGCGAAACATGTAAGATGCTACGGTGTTTTAACTTTCATCTAGTCTCAGAATCTTTTCGCGAAATATACATGCCCCTAGTTATATTGTTGCACTAAGATTTGTTATTGTAGAGACATGTTTTGGCGAAATAATCTGATAGCTCATTAGACTGTAATAAGGTTTGTATGCGCTAGCGATTAACCCCTTTGTATTGGCTGCCGTTTGCGAGAGATGCCAGGCCATTCAGGAAGTGTTTTCTTCCGCACTGGAGGGCTGTGATCGGTGTGCTGACAGTATACATGTGCGTGAAAGAAACCCAGTCGACCACGAAACACAGACAATGCTACAAAGTTTCAATGCATAGCTGGTATGGAAATCTTTTCCCGAAAAGTACATGGCCCTTGTTATTAGTAACAGAAAGATTATTTATATACGTAAATATATACGCTGTCACTACAAAACATCTGGTCAAGTTCTATTTTGACCATACATAGGGTTGCCATAAATAAGTATATTCGTAATGCCCATTAGAAGAAAAAAAATTAATACAGAACTTAATTTCATGTTAAGTCACTGCTTTTGGCTACTTCCAGAAATAAGAATTATTTATATATAAATAAATTGTTTTTTACTCTTGATAGATGTCCAAATTCAAACAAATTCCGAGAATTTTGTCACCAAAATCCCATAGAGAGTATCTATGACTGGAGACAAGGAAAAAATGTGTTAATTCGTTTCGTGATATGCTAAATTTCAAATAATTGTACTTTTCGATCCTTCTGCCATTGGTTCACTGTTAATCTGGAGAACTCTGGGCTAGTTAGAGACCCTCAATCAAAGAAGTATGGTATCGCAAGTTACCCAGTTCAGACACTTCACAAGTCAGTAGCCAATGAACATGTGACGTTTGCCCGAGTTTGCAAAGAATCGTGAAGTCTATCCTGGAGGTCACTGAAATAGCGAATTTTTCCAGTCCCTTCCTATGACTAGAGATTGCGGAATTCGCCTGGGTTTTCTGGTACCTGGATAAACTCTACACCCTTGTACACATATTAGTAGAGACCGGAAAAATTCGCGATTTCAAATCCCTAAAGGAAAGACTCCATGATCTCCTATGCACTCGTGCAAATTACATCTGCTGATTGGTTACCGACTCGTAACACCTGTTGACTGGAATGATCGTGATTCGCTAATTCTTCTGTTAAAGAGTCCTTCAGATAAACTGTGGCCCAATCACTGAAGCAAAATAATGTCAAAAGTATTTGGACTCTATCCTATCGCGAAATGAATCCGCTAATTTTACAGGTCTCTACATATTAGACGATGTCTGTTGTCCATTGATTCATGCCACATTTGACCTTCCTGTCGGATTGTACGTGATTGGGTCCTTTGAATTTATTTTTAAGTTGTTATTGTCCTTCAGGGCGTGTCAAAACTACCTATGGTTAGGACCATGTATTTTTTGGCGAAAACATTTCCAGACCAGCTGTGTGTTGAAACTTTGTAGCATTGTCTGTGTTTCGTTTAGGCATGGGTTTATTCCAGGCACAAGTCTGCTCTGAGCACAACAATCACGGCCCTCCAGTGCTGAAGCAAACGCGTTTTGAATGGCCCGGCCAAGTAGGAAAAAGGTTTCTCCTGCAGACGACCGCGAATCAAACAGTCGCTAGCGCAGGCACAGTCTAATGAGCGATCATATTTTGTCGCAGAAAATGCATCTCCTTACCTATGATCCAATGACAACGCATTTCAAGTTTATAATGGTCTGCATTCCAGGCTCTCTCAACTTTACATTATGTTATTCCTTTTCTCATTTCATGTAAAAGATCAAGATGTAAAAAAAAAAGATATATATATATATACATATACACACATATATTGCAAACATTTTTAACATGTTTGATTATTTAATTTTATAGAAAAAACTATGTAATAGATTGTTAATAAAAAAGAATATATTTTAAATTATCTAAGAAGTGCCATATATTATTAAGATCCGGTTTCTGGTTGCGAGTTTGTATGCTTTAAAAAAAATCATTTATTCTTTAATCCAGGGGACTGGAAACATTTCGCAGGAAAAAAAATTGTTGACAGGTATGTAAAGAAAACAGCAGCGAAAGGAACACGTAATGCGAAACACGTTTGAGATTAAGAAGTCGCTTGTTATAAAAGCGTCAGCTAACCGGCTGCAGTGTAGCTGCTGTGAGCAACATAGACGTAACTCGTGTAGATGTGAGTTACGAAGCAGTTCCGAGCGACAAGAGTTATGTGTTTGTCCAGCTGTGCAACGCGCCACGGACCACCCAGAGAGGCGCCACCGGAACGTGGGAGGGGGGGGGGGGGAAGGCGGCCGACCGCGAAGTTGTCGCGGCAGGTTTGGCAGCACTGCGGAGCAGGCGTGCGGCGAATCGCCCGTTCGTGCCCGCCGGCCGTACGTCACAGGCGCTATCTGCGCGCGGATAAAGTCATCCAGTTTTCACTTTCTGTCACAATAATATAAACGCTGCGGTTTCGCAGGAGGATAAATTATCAGGGAGGGGAAAAGGAGGTCGTTGAAACGAGCGCGAAAGGATCGTCGTGTTTGGGAAAGGGTTGTTAGGGTTGGGGGGGGGGGGGGGGTGTCGAGGAAAAACGAGTGCCTGGCCGCTGAAGGCGTGCCGGCGGCCATAATCATGCGAACGGCCGGCACGCGACCGTTTGAAACGAGTCGAGAGAGCGACGCATACGGAACCAGGCTACGTGTCCCAACCATAGAGAAACGATAAGGTAGACTCTACATATACAGTAAAAAAAACTTTTATGGCGCACAACATTGAACGCATTATAGAACTCGAAAAAATCCATGTTTCATTTTGTTATACCTCATTTTCAATGAAAAAAAAATAATTAAATATTTAACAACTATTACATTCACATATCTACTACACAAAAATAAAACAGCTTATTTAATCACTTAAAAATAACTTTGGTGTGTTAAAAAGCACAATTTTTTTTAACAAACACATGTGTCGTTTATTACATTAACTGATTTCAAGCCATGTCATGCGCAGAAGACAATAATCGGCCTGTTTATTCTTAGTCTATGGTTCTAACAGTGGATGGCATCATCTCTAGCATAACTGTCAAACACCAAGTGGGATTTTTTTTAAACGTCTTTAGCACAATTTTTGCAAATAATCTTAAGAGTGTTTATTATGAACAAATATTTTGTGAATGTATTCTTTGAAGTCAAAACTACCTAAGAAATGTCCCTCTCCATTAATTTTTTTTCGTGCAAATTAATTATTTCTTCTTCTGTCCAGAATAGTTCATTACGCTAAATAAAATGTGTAAATTTAAATTTTCCTACTTTACTTACATACATTTTTATTGTTCTTTCTCTTACGCTGAGGGTTAGAAAAAATTCATGGTCTATGTGTTTCGGAAGGTGCAACCTTACGGTGCACTTTATTCACATAAGCAACATTTCATCTCTAGTGGCTGTGATCGGCAAAATTAGCCCATTCTGCGCTGGGTGAGCCAATGAGAATACGGAATGCTACGTTGCAGAACCATTCGTCGTGTGTATAGAGCCACGGGTGATTTCGTGGAATCCGTTTCACACCAAGCTTGACTCAGCTTGCGTACACATAAATAAGCCTTTTATTAACGCTATTGGTCGATAGCAAGGTCACGTCCTTTGGCGGGGTTAAACGTGCTTGTATAACCACTTCTCCTTGTTTACAACTGGCTGAGGGCCGTCAAGGGTGTGTTGACAGCACTGCAGTACAATCACCAACGTGAAGCAAATGCATGTATGTTTCCAAGCCCGTGTTTCAATAATAGAGGATCTGTCAATGCGCTAACAAGTAGGCTACCCAAACGCTGCGCTGATGTTTGCAACGCTTTTGCCTTCATTGGGGAGAGAAACGAGTCATATCGCTCTTCTATGAGCCAATATAATGCGTCTTCTGTTCAATGGATCGGCCGAGATTTGTCTAGGAATACATTTTTCTGTTCTTTTACAAAAGATTCGTTTGGAAACCATTTGTCAAGAAATAGTTTCGTAGCACTACAAGGAAGATATTGAGACTTTGTACAACACATGTACAATGTGAAATAACGTTATTCGAGATAATACTAAATTTTGCTTACGATAATTGGTGCATAATTTTATGTTTTAATCGATGTTTCATTCAAGCATTTTTTATAGCATGAAAAATATAAACAAATATTCAATAACGTGACTTTATTTTTTTTATGCTTATAAATTTACACAGTTAATACTGGAGTGCTATTCAGGGAAGAATTTAAAATTAACTTTAAGCATAAATACCCGGGTAATCATACGAACCCAGTATTACTGCGAACACTTTTTTGTAGTGATACATTTGTTTTAATGTAAAACTACAAACTTAAAAAATAATTTTACATGAAATATTTCTGTTCCATTTTCAAAAAAAATTACAGCCACGAGAGCAGGAAGTAGCTACAGTGTTTCCGAAAACATATTTTCTCACGAAATTCGACTGTTTGTATTCATGGTTAGATACGGAAAAATTGAAGTTAGTTATTTGATGACAGTCTAGACTTCAAGTTTTTTCTTACTGAATTACCCTGTTATTGGTGCACGGGTTAGTTGACGCACCTCGAATAATAACAATAAACCAATTAAAAACACATAAATATCACCTTACCGAATTATTTACTAGTAATAGAGAGAGACAGACAAAGAGAGAGAGAAATGTGGCAGCAGTCCAATAAACAACAGAGACTGGCTTGGTTATGTTCATTTTTTTAAGATTCCAACCTGGTACAATAATTAATGACTAATGAGTATGGGCAGGCATTTTTCACGAAATAATCTGAACGTCCATTAGACTGCAATATTGTGTGTCCACGCCAACAGTTTCTTCCTTTTAATTGGCATCCGTCCGAAAGAGAAACCATTGCCTTATTTGAACAGGCCAATCAGAACGAGTTTGTTTCCGCAAATAATTACTGCTATTCGTGTGCCGATGCAAAATATGTAGGTACCAGAGAGGAACTGAACTTATCATGAAACACAGACTATGCTACAAAGATTTAACACACAGCTAGTCTAGAACTCTTTTCGCCGAAAATACACTCCCCTATAAAAGAGATTATACCAAGGAAATTTTGCGAGTTCAACGATCTGCGGGCTAGAACTCAAGGTGGTGTTTCTTCTAGAGATTTATTCTTTTGTATTTTAGCTGTTGTCTAATAAATGACATGAACGTGATTCGGTAGATCAGTTGATGTTGATTTACCATAGTTGTAGTCTACCTTAATGCAATGGGTAGGAGACCGAAAAAATTCGCGGTTTCATTTCGCGATAGGCTATAATCCAATTTCGTTTAACGTTTTGCTGCTTCCGTATTGGACCACAGTTTACATGGCCTCTGAGCCAATTAATAACCCCATAACGAAAGAAGTATCGAATCACGAACCTCCTTGTTAACAGTTATTACGAGTCAGTAGCCAATGAGCTGGTGTGATTTTCCCGAGTACATATATTATCGTGCAGTCCATCCTAGAGGTCATAGAACCCGTGAATTTTTCCAGTCTCTTATCACTCAGTTTACAAAATTTATGTAGATTCCAGACTGGCAACAAATATATAAAGCAGGTTTCTAGTGGGTCGTTACCACAACGCCAAAATACCACAACGCCGAACGTACAATAACGCCCAATGCCAAATTGACCGCAACGGCGACTGCTAGAAAACTGCTGTGTACCACAACGCCGAAAAATGTAGCTGCGGGGAGGGGGGGCCACAGAAGCAAAATGAAAAACAACTGAATGAATGTGTGTGTTTCTTAAATGTATCTTAACGCCAAAATACCACAACCTAACCTAACCTAGGCTAACTTTAACTTTATGTAATTTTTTGGACATACACCATTGTTAAAAACTTTTTCTGTTGAAGAAAAACTAAAAAATAAAAATAAAGAAATATATAAATAAACCCCAAAAAAGACAAAAAACACAAAATTAAGCAAAAAATTGCTGTTGTCAACAAGGATATAAAAACCACAAAATATTCCGTGACAGGAATATGGTCAACAAAACAAAGAAAAACAAAGAAAAATGTACTAAGAGAACGAAAAAAAAAACACAAATAATGACGACACAGAAATATTGAACCCAAAAAATTCAGCACAACGGTTGAAACGAAACAAAACACGACAAAACGAAAAGACGAAACAAACACAATAGTTTTCCAAAACAGAATAGAACGATAAAAAAACCCACAAATGATGACAGCACAAAAATATTGAACCCAAAAGAATTCAGCACAACAGTTGAGTCAAGACAAAAAACACGACATAACGAAAAAGACGAAACGAACACAATAGTTTTACCAAAACAGAAACATGTTTCGGGAACTGCAATCTGCTCCCGTCCTCAGGCCGAGACGCACATGGTACGAAAACACTGGTGCGACTGAGTAGGGGCTGGAAAAATGAGGGTCATGCACTCCCATTGCACAAATCTTTCAAAGATAATAACCTAGGCTAGCCTAACCTAGCCTAATCTAACCTAACCTAACCTTTCCTAACCTAACCTTTGTGGCAGTCCTGCAATGACATTTTTCGGCGCTAATATATTTCGGCGTAGTGTTAATTCGGCGTTGTGGTACACAGCAGTTTTCTAGCTGTCGGCGTTGTAGTCAGTTTGGCATTTGGCGTTATGGTTTTTGGCGTTATTGTACGTTCGGCGTTGTGGTGCGTCCCCGTTTCTAGTCATCAGGGTGAAGGAGGGGGGTTGGAACTTCAAGGTTGATGGGAAAGATGACTTGACGCTGTCAAGTTGAAGGATGACTCCGCGGAATGCCCTGGTATCGACCTTGGAGCAAGCTGCCACGGTCGGGCAGGACAGTTCCAGCTGGCGCGGTGCCCCGCGGTCAGCGCCGGCCGCGTCATGAATAATTCCTCCCCCACCCCGCGGCTCGGCGGTGATCCAGGAGCGCGGCGCGACGAGACAATGGCGCTGATTGGGCGCCCGCCCAGACCGCGCGCCGTGGCCGCTGCCGACCGCCATCTCACCGTCATCTGACTTCACGGCGGCCATTTCCGAGTCAAACTTTCCTCAGATATCCTTTAAAATTACTCAAAATATTCCTATTTTGATGGGAAATTTCCCGTTTCAAGGGAACATTTTCTCTTCTTTTTTTTTCCCTTAATAAAATACAGAGGGGCTAATTTTCCTCGGATGGAATTAATTTTCTTCTGGATAAAGTGGTCGAAAAACTAAGCTGCACAGAAAGACGCATGTAGGCCCAATAGTCGACTCATAATTTGTAAGGAACCAAAATAATGAGAATGTTGGATTTGCTTGACTGTTGGTTGAGGGGTTCTAATTGGCCCATAGTCGTCCAGATGAGCAGCGAGGCAATAGCAAAAAGAAGCTTAAAGGTGTATGTATGTGAATTTTAGCCTTTCGCTAAATTAATCCGCTAATTTTTTTTTACGGTCTCTAATTACAAGTGATACATAAGAACCGTTTGCTTCGTGTTAATGATTGGACTAAAATGCTCTCGACGCGCCATTTGACGATTTTGAGCCAGATATAAAACAGGAGTGTACACTAATCACTAATACCCTGCAAAAATTATGTTTTTTGAAGTTATACTTTTTTATGCGCGTTATGAAAAAATGTTAAGAAAGATTTTTTACGATGCACGCGCACCATGCAACGAAATTTTCCCATGATGATAAAAGGCTACACAAAAAAAAGGCTACATAGAAATAAAAATTATATATATTCTTTTAAATCTGATACTTTAGCGAGTAATATTAAATACTGGTCCATATGATTCAAAACATATTTTTATTGTGAATATTAGTGATATAAATAGTGTTTATAAACTTTTTCAAATGTATTTTCATGCGTACTTATATAAGTGAGGTTATGTTCCCATATGTATAATTTATTTTCATTATAAATTATAACATATTTATTTAATAAAGAATAAAATTAATAAATTAGGAATAACATTAATTACATTTATTGATTTCCATTATTAATTAAAATTCATCTCGATTATTTCACTAAATTAAATAATTGATTTTATTGACTACTAAGTACATAATTTAAATTATTTTATTTAATTGAATTTGTAATTTACCAACCGTATTGATGATATCACTCCAGTCCTTTTATTATTTTGTTTATATTAATTAGGTGTATGCAAAATTAAAAATAAGCTTTTTATTTCGCCAAGTATGTATAACTTCTAACGCGCGTACTTAAGTACACGCGCCCATTTTTTAAATTTTATTTTAGAGAGGCTGGAATGCAAATTACTTTTAAACTTAAATTGCGTTCTCATCAGTGCATGGGCAGTTTCGATGAGCCCCGAAGGACAAGAAACCAACAATAATACACAACTCAAATGACCCGACTCATGAAATATAGCCGGAAGGTAAAATAATGTGAATCAGACAATGAACGATAGACACAGTTTTATTTCATGGATCCTGAAAATAAAGCGCGGATTTCACAAGTCTCTACCAATCACTAGAGACATGCAAAATTCGCGGATTCATTCTGTGATAGGCTAGAATTCATATACCTCTTAGATAATTTTGCTATTGGCTTACTGTTCATCTGGACGAATCTCAACCAGTTATAAACCCTCAACCAAAGAAGGATAGAATCACAGACAAACCAGCTGAGACGACTTACAAGTCGGCAGCCAATGATCTTGCGTTATTTGCCCGAGTGTTCAGGGGTATTTGCAGTCTATCCTGAAGGCCACCGAAACCGCGAATTTTGCAGGTCTCTAAAATCACTTGTAACCCGCCAAAGGATGAGACCTTGTTATCGACTAAAAATCACGATAAAAAAAATACTTGATTATGTATGGGCATTTTGAGTCCAGCCTGGAGAGAAATGAATCCGCGGGATAGTTGTGTCTCTACCCATTCGAAGGGTCATGTACTTTTCGGGAAAAAGATTCCCGGACCAGTTGTGTATTAAAACTGATCATGGTCGGCTTGTGGGGAGGGGAGGAAGGGGTGTTCAGGTACAAGTCTGCTGTCAGCTCACCAATCACAATATCAGTGCGGAGGTTAAACGCGTCCTGAATGGCCCAGCCAAATATGAAAAAAAAATGTCTTCTCTTGCAGACAACTGCCAATCACAAGGGAAACTCGCTAGCGTGGACATATTTTACTGCAGTCATATGAGCGATCGTGTGTGTATATATAGGTGTATATATACATATATATATAGCCAAAGATAGATGCCCCTAATCAGAATTACGTTTCTTAGAGAGAGGAGGGTGTATAACTTCTTTGCCTGCCGTTTAATTTTGAATTATTTCCTTTTATTGGTGGGAATGCCTTGTTTTTTTGGGGGGAGGGGGGATTTCTTAGGATTTCGGGAAGGGGGGGGTAGTTATGTCTTCCCAACACCCCCCCCCCCCCCTACGCGATGAGCACGTGCACACCCAAGGCCGCGGTGCGCGATGCCCCAGGGAAACGAGTCAACAACCTCCCAGCAGCGCTGCGCAGAGCCATCTATCCAGTTGCCGCGCGGGGAACTGGCTCGCCCGACCGATACATCTCCCGCGGCCAGCGAGCCAGTGACGAGCAGGCCCGTCCCTGCAGCAATCACTCAGCAGGGGCGGGCGGACCGCGAACCAATTCCGCCGCAGCCACATTTTTCTCTCGCGAAACTAGTTAGCTCGGCGGCCTAAACATGGCCCGCGCGCGGAACGCTCTTGTCATTTGCATCATCTGGCTGATGTATGTGAGTGAGAATACTGACAGACTTTCATGTGAAGATTCTTATGAAAGTGAGGGGGAGAAAAGGCCCATGCTTATTATTTTCCCTGTCTCTGGCTCAGTTTTCTTAATTATTTTTTTTTTTATGTTTGGTGAACTCGGACCCAATGATGAAAGTAGGCCTACTCCATGTTTTAAGCTTGGCCTTTCACAAATTATATGGCTATCTATTTTTTTTTATTCCCGATATTTTAGAGCAAATATTTACGCAATATAAAAATTTCTGGGACACGAAAATTAACAAAAAAAGTTTTTTTTTCCCTTGATTTGATTATCTAAAAACTAGTTTGTATTATTTGTTTTTTTTTTTGCTATTCAAGTAGGCCTGTACTCACAAAACACGCGCGTAGTGCATGTGGCCAAGTAAATAGCTGTGAAACTGAGTCCACTATGAAAATAGTTTCTCACTCAAACAGTAGCCAGTGACAATACCACAGCTGCTGTGGTTTTGAAAGTCCTGTGTGTGTGTGCGTACGCGAGTGTGTGTGTGCGCGCACGCACACTAAAAGAACATGCTTACCCTTGCCGCAACTGTGTATCTACCGGGTCGTGCAGGAAAACAGTGACTTCATCACAGGACAGTGAGTGTCTACACTGTTTAAAATTGCCATCCTTAAGAGCTATCAGGCCCTGCCGTCTTGGAGTTTACCATATATTTGCTATAATCCTAATTCTGAACTATGTATCCTAGTATTTGGCATATCAAGGCATAAACCATATCTCCTAGACCTTCTATACCTTGTTGTTTACTGACAGGCTCTAGTCTGTAAGCGCCGCGAGGAAATAACATTATTTAACGCGGGCGACTACAACTATCATGATAATCACACCAGTTCACAAGTCGTTAAAGCTAAGTCATATGCCACGACAAACCAAAATTTTTAGCATGGAAGCTTTATTTCAAGCGGTATAAAAAGTTTTGAAATTGCAAGATGGCGAGACCTAATCCCAATTAAGTTTACGAAGAACACCGGTTTCAAATCATGCAGGGATCTTTGTTTACTTACTTTCCTAAATAAACAAATACTGAGGTAACTTACTTTGAACATGGGCTAACAAGAATCATCCTCGAGTATTAACAAAACCCTTAACAAAACCTTCGAAATCTTGTTAAGTCAACAGAAATTAGCATTATTTTTCTAGTGACAGATTGGCAATTACAAAAGTGTGAAAAACCAAATTAATATCAGGTGTTCATTGGACAGCTGTTTAAGTAAATTGTATTTTTCTTATACTCGTACTAAGTGTGTCAAATAACCGGTGCTGCAGTTACAAGGGTCATTCAGTGTAGAAACATTTACAATCGAGACTGTTAACAAATAATAAGGTGAAATGTTGCAGATATGTATTATTGTTAGAACCACGATTATCTCACGAATTCATTCCACTCCAGGCTAGACACAACTTGTCTATACATAACAATAACCTTTTTTGGAGTGTTCATTGGAAATATATATTTTGGCAGCTTACACGTGATATTGGGTAACTAATTATAACTGGCTCAGAGTCTTAAAGGGAGTGTCAAGTGCACTGCAGTCTAGGGGCATTGAATTTTTTGGCGAAAAGATTCCGAGATTAGCCGTTTGTTAAAACATTGTAGCATCATCTGTATTTGGTGATGAGTTGAGTTTCTCTCTGGTATTACATGTCTGCTGTCGGCACACGAATTGCAACAGTTTTGTGCGGCAGCAAACTCGCACGGACATACTTTAATGGACTACAACGAGCGCTCAGATGGTTTCACGGAAAACTCATGCCCCTACTGCTGTCCGATCAGCCACGTGAAACAGATGCGTGTATCTGCTGCAAGTCTACTTTGCTATCCAGTGAAGGCGTGAAATATTCGTGGCTCCTATTACTCGATCAGTTTTCAGTGAAATGTTTTAGATTGATACCCTGTGTACACTGTCAATTTTTTTTGTGAATGGAATATATTTATGTAAAATTAAAGATATTTGTAAATTTCAATAGAAAAAAAACAACTGTATCACTACTAATTTTTGTTCGCAGTTATACTGAGTTCGGATTCTTATCCGGTCCCAGTAGTTAAAATTATTTGTCAACCATTTCCTGAATACCTTTACAGTATTAACTCGCTCATTAATAAGCATAATAAATAAATCTCCAATTATTGAATATTTTATTATCTTTTTTCATGGTTTAAAAAAATTTTCTCGGATGAACCATCAATTAAAATAAAATATTATGAGCACATTATCGTAATAAATTCTCAGTATTATCCCGAAAAACGTATTTCATGCATGCAAGAATAACGATAGTGTTTGTGTTGTATCAAAGTTACAATATCTTTATTGCAGTGTTACAAACTATTTCTTGGCAACTGGTTTCCGAAAGGAATCTGTTGTGAAAGTACAGAAAAAACTTGTTCCTGCGCGCGTCCCAGCCGGGTGGTCGCCACAACTCGAGGAGTGCTGTCCGATCCACCGCCCTCCTGGCAACGACCCAGGCGGCGCCAGCGACACGAGTGGTGGGGCACCGCGTGACGGGTGCGTGACGGAAGCTGCACGCGTGGTTCCCACGGGTCAACCAGCCCCTCTCCCCCTCCCCTTATCCATGCCCGGGCAGGCGGCCTGCTGGTCCCGTGCCGTTAGCGCCTAGTTGCACATTCGTAGCAAGCATCAGTGCGTGGTCGATGGAACGAAATTTTCGGGAAATTGTATTGTAAAAGTTCCATAGCAAACCTTCCAACGTTATCTTGGATTCCAGGTGTCTTTCCGTAAGGGCCCCCCGACTACCCGGGCACACACACGCGGTGCGCAGAGCTTCAGGGAAAACAACGCGATTTGAAAACTACTCAAAATATCTCAGTGGGGTATGTTAACGAAAACCATTTAAGAATTCTTTGAGGGCCAATAAGTAGTTTGGGTTTTGGATTAAGTCTTTAGAAGAATTAAAATTGCGATAGTTGGCGTTTTAAGAGTAATTTTTAAGGCATAAAACAACCAGTACAGATTCTTGAAAGTACTCAAGGGACTTGCATTACACCTTTATCTTCATTTCTCCGCCATACAATGTTACGGTCACCGCTGAAATGTCATAGTTGTCCCATGCACGACGATATGACTGCGCGCCAATCCTTGCGCTTAGAGGCGATACCGCACTAGAAATAGCCAGCGAGATCGAACTTATCATTCCACCTAGCTAACACAGATACACCCCTGACAATAGTCGGGCCCCTTAAGGGCAAAGGATAGCGTGCTGATATCCTAATCTTGGCTCAAATACTCATTGTTACTTTTTATCCTTCCATAATGAATCTCGTTTCTTGGAAAAGAATTGACATGCTCGATAACGAGGTCCACATCTGCTGCTGTGAACGTCCTTTTTTGGCGGTATTACCACGCTTTTCTGAGAACACCATTTTTTTCTCTTTGCTGGCACCAGAGTTTCAATTCTGCGTTTAGTTCGCTGTCATCGAGTCAGACGCCCGAATAATCCACCGTATGTTAGGTCTCTCTCGTTAACTAGGAAAATTCTCATTAAATTTTCTTATTTCCGTTTTCCACGGGAGGGTAGTTTTTCGCACGTCTAGTTGGTAGTTAAAAAAAACGAACATTTAATTGGGTTATGTCAGCAAGATTTTAAATATTATAAAATCGTGAAAATATACCAATTCTTGCACAAGGTGTTTTTTTTTCTATTCCGAACACGAATTTGCACGAGTGAGAGGCAATATTCGGATATGGCCAACACTGATCGGTAGGGGCATGCAGATTTCGCGAAAAGATTTCGAGACTAGATAAAAGTTAAAACACTGTAGCATCGTCTGCGTTTCGTGATTGGGTGAGTTTCTCCCAGGTACACATCGATTGTTACAACACCAATCACAGTGATTCAGTGCGGAAGCAAACGAGTCCTGAGTGGCCCCGGTCAAATAAGGCAACGACTTCTCTCGCAGACGGTCGCCAATCACAAGGAAGAAACCACAGGTGCTGGTATACCTTGTTGCAGTCTAATACGTGTTCAGATCTTTTCGCGAAAAATGCCTGCCCCTACTGATCGGGGGTCTGTGGGTTAGGCATTCCGCGCGTCGCACTGTCCCATACAGTGTTTGCCATGTTGAAAGCTGAATCCCTCCACGTAAAGTGCGGTTGGTTCTCCGTTATTTAGAAGCAAAAATGTATTTTTTTTTTGTTTTTATGAAATGAATGTGACCGGTACTTTGTTTTTCTTTTTAACACCCAATAAATCAAAAATTTTTATGGTACGTGTTTCACATCATGAAATGTAAGAAATAAAATATTTTTGAACTATGTTTCGAACAAGTTAAAATTAATAATTAATGTTCTTAGCAAAGTTTTAAAATATATTTAGTATAGGTATGTTTTTATGTAAAAGGGAATTTTGAAGTAGATAGGAGGGAGGACTGGTTTTTACCAACTTGGCAACGCTGGTCCCATTCTTCATATCGTTGCAATTTGTGGGAAAGGATAACCTACGATGCATACATCGCCATTTACACGTCCGAATGCAACTAAAGATTTTTTTTCATGGGTCCAGATAAACATTTATAGAGTGAAGAGTTATTTGGGTTCGGTCAGCCACGATAATATCTACTGTAAATGTACTTTTAACATTCATAGAAGCCAAATTCCAAATTTGCAAGAACGTGGATTTTTTGGGGCATCAAACTGAGGATGCGTTGCATTATCTTAGGATACTCATTGCGGAAGCCGCCCAGTAACCATGACTTCAGACAAATGGCACCGCATTCAATTTCCGGCAGGACCTCAGTAATTATCCCTCTTGTGGACAATTTTATTTTCAGGTTAAGGGCTAAACCTACTATCAAAATTGCGTTGGGGGGGGGGGAATTAAAACCTCTTTGTCTCCCGTTTGCTTTCAAATTTTTTTTATTGGTAGGAATGAAATATTTTTAAGATTTCTTAAGATTTTGGGGGTAAGTTACAACTCTAATTTATCCTAACCCCCCCCCCCCCCAATCACTTGATTTACACACACACATCCCCCAATCCCCCAACCGAAATCCTAAAATAAAAGTGAGCGCGTCTTTTAGTACTTTTAGTACCTACTGGCCAAACATGTGTAAACATCTGTCCCCGGTAACGAGCAAATTCGTGTGTTCTCATGTTGCAAATAAGCTTATAACACGAAACTTTGACACAGAATTTAACGTAGAATTCTTTAAAATAATCCCGAGCGTGATAAAATACGAAAAGTTTTAATTGTAGGTAATAACGGAAAAAATTCTCCTTGTTAAAAATATATATCTATAATTATGTTTTACAAGAAGGTACTTCTGATTTCTCAGAGGTAACCGAACAACAGGAGTACCAAACGCGTCGCATGTAAATGTATCAACGCTGAACATGTGACGTTTCTCCCTAGACCGGAATTATCATCGCCTACGTCGAATGCCAAATTTTTCTACATTTTAAAACTTATAGTTTTAAAAATTAGAAACATTTACATTATTATTTTGAAATTCTTGTGAATCAGAATGTGTGTTTTAATTCACTCAATTGTAAATACACAATTACGATGGATAGTCATACCATAAATAAGATAGGTTACTACACAGTAAACCAAACATTGGAATATCCCGAATTGTCTTACATCTGATATTAGGACAACTATATATTTATCATAACTTCTCTTCGGTATGAATTTATCATGTGTAAGCACACCACGAATGTTTCAAACACATATCACTAAATTATTAATTTTAAAATTAATAAATAATGAACTGCGGTCTTGTCTGACGAAAGTTGCTGGTCGAATAAAAAAAAAGTTGGCGAAGAGTGAATGGCAAAGCTTGAAAAAAATGAAGCTCGCGATAAAAGAGGAAGTCCAGGTAGGTCACACGAGCTGAGGTTGGTTCACTCAGAGACAATGGCGAGGGATAATTCCTGTGATTGGCAGCCACGAAACTGCGCTCTATGAGACTTTTGCGGAACTACTTAAATCGCTTATGTGAGCACTTAACTCTTAAGCTGTGCCTGTGAAACTATAAGTTTGAGGTGGCATATTGAAGATAAAGGTCCCCTGTACTTCTAAAACCACTTACAATACTTAGTTTATAATATTTTATACAAAAAAAATCGCCCAACGAAACAGCAGTTTTAGCCTACTTTTTACTGATCATAAAATACACGTTAATGGCGAAACCATGAAACTAAACTTGTGTAGGCAAGTGCACTGGCTCTTAAATGCTATTCGTAATCAGAAACTTTCAAGATAACTTGAGCGGTTTGTAAATGGTGACACCATCTGGTGACCCGGCCAGACCTCGTCAGGGGTGTATCTCTGTGTTAGTGAGGCGGGATGATAAGCGCGACGCTCCCTGGTGCTTCTAGCGTGGTGTCATCTATGGACCGGCACGCAGTCTTCTCGTCGTGCATGGGGCAATGGCGAAATGTTAGCGGTGACAGCAACATTACATGGCGGAGAAATGAATATAAAGGTGTAATGCACGTCCCTTAAGTACCGGTTTTTTTATGCCTAAAAATTCCTCTGAAAACATGCCTTTAAGCCATTTTAACTCTTCTAAAAATCCAGTTCAAAAACTTAATATGAAAAAAAAAAATTCCAAATTGGCCCTCAGCATATTTTCTAATGCTTTATCCATTATTTATAATAAAAATTCTGTTTAGCCCCACTCGGAAATCTTGGGTAATTTTCGAATCTCGTGTTTATTCCTGAAGCTGTGCGCACGGGTGGGTAAGGCCCTTAAGGCGGTGTCTCGGCGCGTGGCTGCGTCTCTAGGCGGGCAGGACCGCCACTGGGCACGGAGCCCTAATCTATTTCACCCTCTGCCAATGCGCTGTCAAAGTGTTTACCCCGGGCCCGAGGTAGCGCTGCGCCCAGCGGCGCAGACGGCGCGGCGCGCGTGTTTTGTTTGGGAGCCCCCGCCCCGCCCGTGAGACAGCCTCTTGTTCCGGCCGCGGCGCGGCGCTGCCGACCAAACAGCCGCCTGTGTTTCCCCCGCGCGGCACTTGGGGCGCTGTCTGTGAGCCCGGCGCGTCACGATAAACAAGCAGCGACTCGCCGCGCGCACACACGCCCCACCCCCCTTTTCGCTCCCGCGATCCGAGACCGTCATTTCACCGTCACACAGCACTGACGAACTTCAGGTGCAGGCTCACACGACTTATGGTCTCAAGTGCTTCCCGAGGCTCTTATACGTAGGGACCGGAAAAATTCGCGGGTTCAATGACCTCTAGGATGAACTCCATAGTTCTACGTACACGCAGTCAAATGTCACCCACTCATTGGCTGCTGTCTTGTGAGACGTCCCAACGTAGCAGCCTGTTATTCGATACAGCTTTGGTTGGGTGTTTCTCATTGGCCCAGAGTCATCAAGGTGAGTTGTGAGCCAATAGCAGAGGCAGCACTGAGGTATAAATAACTATTTGCATTTTAGCCTAACGCGAAATGAATTCGCGAATTTTTCCGGTCTCTACTTATACGTCTTTAAAGATGGGTCTTAACAACACTTTATAATATGCATAATATATAAAGTAATTAATATAGAGCAGTAAATCGTCTGAATTATGTTAAATTAAGTAATGATCTATAACCACCGCAATTTTGTGGCTGTAGCATAATTATTCATTTAAATTAATTGAGGGTAGTAACAATTCGTAGAAAGGTGTGGAAAATAAAGGCGTTACTCCCAGATATTACAATGAAATAATTTTGTTCCAGTGACAAAATTCGCGGTGGCTGTAAAATTATTCCAATTATACATAATTCTTGATGAAGCTGCAGCCGAATTTTGTCGGTGATTTCTGACTCATTTTGTATGCATGGAATGAGCGAAAACAAACTGGTTCCTTAAAACATTACATTTTAGCGTTATTACTACGTTTATCATGTCCGTTTCATAGTTGATATTGCATCCACAGTGAGGGACTTCTAATTTTGGCCGGGGGGGGGGGGGAACTCCTTCCTGCGGCCCCCCCCCCCTCTCCGGGGTGTATGTTCATGCTGATATTAGTTTTCGCTATTTTTGCTTAAAAAAAATCCTACATTTTTCTTTTTTATACGTGATGCCTTTTAAAACTTTAGGAAAACCGTAGTTTATGATAAAACTATTTTACACACACGCACGCCACAACGTTTTATGAAATATGATTATATATATATATAAAGAAATATAGCATACGCAAAAAGAGGAATACATGTACATGATTCAGTGGTAGCCGCTACAATCATGCATAGCACGTACAAAGACATCGGCGCACAGCAAGTTCGGAAATATCTTTTCAGACCGCAGTATTTTTTCGTCTTTCTCCATAATAAGCCAATCAGGACTATGATGCCGCCCAGTTGATAAGATAAAGAAAATTTTGTAGATGGTGGAAATCATTTAACCAGAGTCGAAATAAGATGGGGGCTTTTACTCGGTAATAGATATACATACTGTAACTGATAGCAAACAAGCGTGGTAAATATTTTTACGGCATTCAAATCTAAAAGATTTTCATTACAGAGTAAACACAAAGATTTCAACATTTACACGCACAGATCACCGAACTTATATATATTAGTTTAAAACATGTTTAAAATTAAAAATGTCTAACACTTATTTTAAATGTAGGTATGTATAATATTGTGCGATCACAAATATCATCACAGCTAGCCGCGTTAGTCAATCCAAATATTTTTTTTACACATAGCCAATTACAGTTAAAACCATTTGTAGTGACACTTAGGTAGTGTTTGAAGAATTCAGGTGGTAATCTGTATATATATAAATCTATGCGTGTATGTGTATGTTCCCTATGGACTCCAAAACGGCTGAAACGATTTTGATGAAATTTTCAGGCAGTCTTCAGATTATCCCAGCGGTTGGTCCTGTGAAGTTTGGTAGCGATCGGATAAACAGATTTTTTTTGGCAATTTTGTGTCATATTTTCAATACAAAATTATATTTTTCTATTTTTTTTATTTTATGTTTGTGAACATTCACTATTAAAAGCGATATTAGGTCGCTAATTACCAATAACATAGAGCGAGGTTTTAACCTCGAAGCAAAATTTATATATATTTTTTAACGAGTGTTTGAGTTCTGGAGTAATGAGTAATGAATGTATCCGAAGCGTAACATATCAGATCACAAACTATAAGTTATGAATTGACTCTTTCGAAGACTGACAAAACAAAAATGTCTACTGTTGGACCTGAAAAATGTTTTAAGGGGCAACTTGTGCGCACGGCCTTTGTCAGAACTTTGTCTAAGCTTCAGGGTGGGTTCACAATTAAAAAAAAATTATGTATGTCAGCGATTCTTTCAGTACTCGCCAGTTATATGTGTTACCTCCTGTCCGGAAGGGCGGGAGGACAAGGTTTTGAAATCTCAGAGATGGTTCAAAAGTTCGTGAGGTAAAAGTATTTTTATTGACAAAATTTGTAACAACATTCACACCCTTCACTACACGAATGAACATACTTCACGAACTTCTGAGGTATTACTTGATGACTAGTACAATGAGAAGTGCCCAAGGTGTCTGTGAACAGATTAACAAGATTAACAATATTTGATCACTTATACAAATTACACCAATTTAATTAGTGCCTTTCTCTAAAGCAAACAGCAATTTTACGAACGTAAATTTATTAGGCTCCTTACAAATCAAGTTTTTGGCACATTCAAAATTACGTTAATTATCTTTACGAGCCTTGAATTTAACTTTGCCAAACAATATCAATTTATAGTTATAAAATCAGACATGATAAAGAATATAATTAAAGACAACTGAAATGAAATTACTTATAGCACAGTTTAAATATTTCCTGTAACTCGGTTACACAGTTTATGAAATATTCAATTCAATTCAAAATACATACACTCTCACGGTGATCTGACTAAAGGAAACAATACTTTAAAGTTATCAAACAGATTCTTGGTGTAAGTCTCGGTCTTACTTATAATAGACCCAAATAACAAATTATTACATTAAACAGTTTATGTTCTTACATACACATTTCTTATAGGCAGCGAGTTCTATTCACATCTCTCTTGACTAAGGACAGCGGTACTCGTATTTCGTGGTGCCCCGCCAATAGTGCGGCGAGTATTCTTTTATTTACTCGCCTTGGTAGGTAGCTGCCTCCTGGAGAACTCAGCAGACAACCCCGCTGGTAGCGTCCCCGTTACATCAGTTGATTGGGCAGGGTGGTTCTGGATCAGCACCTGCCACGGAGTTGGCGACGTCTTGTGGACTCGCCCCGTCAGTAGTTCTACGCCTCCGCGAAGTAGCTGTGTACTGGTCGTTACATTCACCTGCACTGTTCAGGAAGTTAGAGTAAAGTTCAGTCGAATCCAGGTACGTAAAGGATACGTTGGTTACGGACGTGTCAGTCGTCACGCTAATCATCAACGTATTGCTGGTTGGTATAATTTACGTTATGCGAATGACCCGACCACTCCTCCGACACTTGCCACACTGCCCCACTGCCATATTACTATCAGCTCCAGTCAAACACTTCCATTGCCCGTGACCTTCACGAGACAATTCCCTTTATTCTTCAGACGAGGCAAACTTCTAATTCCTCACTCTGCGAAAATATTCGAAGTCCAAACTATTTCTGCTTGGAATTATTCTAAGTCCCTCGTGGACTTGTGATATTTCTACTGGGTTGAAAATAATTTCAGAGTCCCTTACGAACTTAGTTTCTGACAGACGTAGTTTCTGACGGCTTCTCTTACCGTATGTTCCTGCTGAAGTGGTCGGCACGTCCACGGGCAGCGTGACGGAGGAGGTCGTTGGTGCGGGTCGTGGTCACCGCTGTCCACGCAGCCGGGATGAGTCAGAGACTGACTGGCTGGGCCCGCATTTATAGTCCGCCGGGGCCCGACCGAGGAACAGTCTGGATACCCGCGGCGGAAGTACGAAGCCCGCGAAGCCGGGCGGAGTCGAAGCGGCCCGAGCGGCCCCGATTCATTGCCGACCGGCGCGCAGGAATCAAACGTTGCGCGCCCCTGTGCTGCGGTTGGTATCCATCAGAATGGCAGGGGTGCTGTCTGGTAGTCTTTATAGTTACGCAGTGCGAAACTGCATAACATATGTAAACAGCTTAGCCTTGGTATCGAGCAAATTAACGTGTTCTCGTGTTGCAAATAAAGAAATAAACTTATAACACGAAATTTTGACAAGAAATTTAACGTAGAATTCTTTTTAAAATGCTGATCGTGATAAATATATGAAAAGTATTAGTTTTAGGGAATACAGTAACATTTTTTTGCACTTTTTAAAACGTTACTATAATAAAGTTAAACAATTTGGTCCTATTGAGTTCTCAGGGCTAGGTAAACAACAGGAGTACCAAAAGCGTCCAATGTAAATGCCTCAACGATAAACCTGTGACATTTCCCTCTAGACCGGAATTATCATCGCCTGCGTTTTTAAGTTTATACTTCTTTACGCGCAATGAGGGTGAAATTTAAGTATGCACCATAAATGCAACGAAATAAGTGCGCATTACAAAACGGAAATTCAACAGTTTCAAAGTCCAGTAACGTAGAAACTGCTATAGCCACGATGTCGTCAAGATGACGTACCCACGTGTGGCAACATGAACCGCATATATTAACATTCACGAACAGCTGGGTGTAAACTTTGTGGAATTGAAACTATTCTGGAATACATTTTGAATTCTTGAATCGTGTTAGTTATATATAATCGCAACTATATATATATATATATAATTTATTAATGTGGTAAATGGTGTTGGAACAAACATGGCGTCAAAGATTTTAACATTTTGTTGGTTCTCTAAAGCATTACTAACGCGACGCTATATTTTTTTTAAACTACAAGTTTTAGTCTAATAGATACTTTAAAATAAAAATTAACACTATAGACTTGAAAACACATATAATAACATTAAGTATATGTGCATACTTATTTTCGCTTAAACTATAGATAACAGTCCTTAAGTACTGCCTACAAACAAACCATAACATTATAGAGCTGATTCAACAATTAAGATTTAACTGTAAAAATTTCATCACGAAATTATTTTATTCAACATGGCGTCGAATACATGTAGGTTATGTAACGATTACTTCTCTCTCTCTCTCTCTCTCTATATATATATATATATATATATATATATAATGACAAACGTCGTTGCACCATCTCTACTTTTAAACGTAAACTAAAGATTAAGTTGTCATTATTTATTTTTATAACTATAAATTATAACATAATTATTAAAGGATGGTTGTACTACTATAAAGTTTAGTTTGGCACACTTATACGCTTAGTAGCCTACATTCCCTGAAGTTTGAGAAAGTTAATATATACGAATGAATCACGCAGGTCCGCCATCTTTTCGAGATTTCTGAGACTTCCACAGAAGGCAGCACCATGTTTACATATTTACATTCCAATTGGCTTCCGTTCTTTTCACGAAATTCTCCTACCAAATGCCGTATACCGAGAGCTAGGAGGTTCACACATAAAAAAATGGGTACGATTCATAGCAGGCCTTGAACATGACTGTGCACCAGGCCTGTGCGAAATCGGTTAACAATATTGTAATCGTAATGTATATATTTTAGCCAATAAAACTTCGCAATGTATCTGACTTCTGTCGGTAGTGTTAGTAAATTATAAAATTAACTACCAAATGATTATCCCGTGACGTCTTACCAGCAGTTTGTGAACACCGTATTTTAACATTTTATTTTACGTATTTTAATTATGTACAATTTTTGGTTAAAAATTCTAACCGAGAAACATTTTAATTTGTTTACAGTTATCCCTAGTTAAAACTTCTATGTAATTGTGTTAATTTAATTTGCCCTAATATAATTGATAAATATGTATCAACAGTTCTCAAGTATCGCCAAAATGGTACCTCACTCTCCTCTCATAGCATTTTGCGCCATGCGTCTGTAGCACAAATAATAAAAAATAATTTTAATTTCCCTCCTATGTTCACGACCTCGCTGAGATGCACAAAACGTTCTGTACGTTGCTGTGAGACAGTAGGTTAGAAAACATGTGTAACGTTTTAACTCTCGGTATTTGGTAGGAGTAATTTCCTGAATAAACGAACGTCGCATGGAACGGAAAAGTGTAACCACGGTGCTGACATCTGTGGCGGATTTCGCGAACCAAAGTTCACAAAGACCAAAGGAAAACTTTGTAGTATCAACTAATTAATTAATTTTTACAATAGTGGCAGTATTTTAATAAAATTCCTTGTTCGAAAATCAGATCCAAAGCAAACCCGCGGAGCCCAATTTACCTTCCAGACGGCCAGTTCTAATTATTTCCCCCAGCAGCACCAGAGGGGTGGAGCTTTTATCGGAGCAGTTTCATTATATGGTTTAAAATTTATGTTTTTTTTTTATCAAATGATTCAATAGGCGACTAAATTGCTCCGGCAGAGACTTCTATCGGAGGTTGTGGAAACTAAGTGTGATTCGCGTCAAAAATTTACATAATTGAAATCACAATTTGCACGCTCGGCATTAATTTAAAGATTTTTTACGTTAAATTTCGCTTCCGAGTTTCGTATTTTAAGTATGTTTGCAAGATGAGAAGAACTAATGTAATTGTTCGTTACTGAGGTCAGATGTCACACATCACTGGCGAGTACTGAAATACCAGCTTACAATTTTTTTTTTTTTCAATTGTGAACCCAGCCAATGGGGGGAGGCAGATGCCAGCCAATGGCCGCGAAGCAGGAGGGGAGGAGGGGACTGCACTGCACGCCCATCAGCCTGTCACGACCGCGCCGCCGACGGGCTTGGGAAGCGAGTGCACAGCATCCGTGCCTGTGTTGCTCGTCTGTGTTGCTCCGCAGTTCGACGGAAACGCGTTGCTCTAAACGGAACGGCGATATTCTCTCTCTCTCTCTATTTCTCTCTCCGTATTTACGATGAAAAATTGTTACAAATTTTCCAGAGATGTTCGTAATTTTACAGGCTCCTAGTTTACTTTGAACATGAACCCCCCCCCCCCCCCCTAGTAATAAAATCTTTAATATAACTTGTGCTGGTGCGACGCTCGCTGGTGCTTCTAGCGCGGTGTCTCCTCTGGACTGGCGCGCAGTCTTCTCGTCGTACATGGGACAACTTGTAGATTTGAGCGGTTAACGTTACATTAAACAGATGAGTGCTTTCAAGAATCTGTACCGGTTGTTTCATGCCTACAAATTGGTTCTTAAAATATGCGTCCAAACCACTCTCACTATCATAAAAAATACTGTTTGGAAAATAGATAACGGAAGCAGAGCTGCACATCCGCTCGGATATCTTAAGCAGTTTTTCAAATCGCGTGGTTATTTTTCTGAAGCTGCCGGGGTAGGCAAGGCCCTTAAGCCTGAAGCAAAAATCACTCATTATCACTCACTTGCATGCTTGCCCTGTTCCCGATTGAAGAAAGTACTCGGAAGTGTGTGTCCTGCGTACTTTAGCTACGAAGATCCATTTATTTGGATATAAGTAAAGAACTATTTGTTTATTTGAGATGCATTATTCGTAACAAAAAAAATAAGTCCGTAAATTTACTGTGATTTATGACAGTGCAGAGCCAAATACAGTGAAAGGTATTTAATCCGGTAGCCTCGGCTACCGTACATCATTTATTTCGGCTTTATTCGAGCCACTCGTGTTTAAATTTTTTTTTCCCAAGTCGATTATGGCTGTTGACTTCTGGCTGCAGGTAGCATCACTGCGCTAACGGAGTTTTTCTTTCGCTCAGAGTTTATCCTTTCCGTCGGTTTTAGTTTCAATACTGTTTTATAGCGGGTAACATTTCACACATTTCACGATAACATTTCAGTAATGATTTTTCGAAGTAGACCAGTGCTCAATTGTACTTTTTGAAGTAATACATCTTTCAGTGCGTTATTAAAAATGATTAAAGTGAATTTTTACGATGCACGCGCACCATGCAACGAAATGTTCATAGGATGAAAAAAAGGGCTACATACAAAAAAATACATATAAATAAAAATTATGTATATGCTATTAAATCTAATAGTTTAATGATTGAAATTGATAAAATTAAAATTAAAAAAAATATTTATTGTGTAATTAGTAATAAATGTTGTGTTTATAACCATTTATAAGTGTATTTTAAAGTGTAGTTTTTAAGTGAAGTTAGGTTCCCGTATGCTTATTTTATTTTCATTATAAATTATAAATCATAAATCATTACATTATTATTATTATTTAATAAATAATTTTAATTAATAATTTAGAATAAACTTTCAGCATATATATTGATTTTCACAAATAATTAAATCCATTCAGATTATTATAATAAATGAATTAATATTATACACATGTATATATTTACATTGAATACTGAGTATTTATCAAACAAATTTCAAAATATTTCAGTGTCTTAAATAAAATAGAGTATATCGTCTAACGAGGGTACTTAAGTCCACCCATCTTATTTTAAATAGAGAATTATTCTTGAAGTCATATTAAATATGTAATCGTATGATAATGCCATTGTTTTGAGCTTAATACGACCAAATTGTTTGCCTTTAGAGTAGCAACAACACAACCCTTGGTTGGCCGACATAGAGAAGGGCCACCACCTTATCTACGTTTATAATTCAAACATAAAATCCTATCGTATTCGATTTTCATTATAAAATATAAATTTTAAATTATTATTAAATTATTTGTATCAGAGCGATGCGATTTAATGGAATTAAAGTAAGGCATAACTAGCAAGTTTAAGAGGATGGAATATTCAGGAAAAAATATCGATCTGTGAGAAAATTCTTGCAATTAATAAAGGAAATAGAGAAAGTTTCAAGCGTGTGTTTCGATATAATGCTCTGTAAGTGTGCACTGTATCACTCGCTTTCCAAAGAGGTTATCTGGGGTTTATCCCCAATGGGGTGACGCTTAGTTTTTTATTTTCCGCAAGTGGTAAACATGGTGAACGAAGCCGGTTCGGGTGGAATGTCTCTGGGTACTTTCTCTTCCACCACCCATTCAATCCGTCGTTGCTCCAGTACCACATCGCATGGTCATAGCAGAAGCATTCAAGTTGCGATTAACAGGGCACTGACTCTCTGAAACTGCTAATTCTGCTATCAACAGTCCTAGAACTACACAAGACATTTTCTGCTAGCTAGTTTTATTTTTGTAACAATATTGACGCAAATACGTCACATAAATCGGGATGCCAAATTGAAAAGTATTTAAAGGAAAAATAGGATAGATTTAGGAACCGTATAAAATATAAAGTGGGATATATTTTAGTTGTGTAAACATAAGTAGGGTAATGGTTTACGCATGCACTATTATAGACAATTTTTTCGGTATATTTACAGGTCGCTACGAGTAATAACGACTTTCTCGAACGTTCGATTCCGGGTCACTCGTCTAATTTGAGAGTAGATTCTGGATACATCCTTTCACCAATTCGAAACAAATTTAATTCGTCTCGTGCAGAAAAAAAGGAAACTATTTTAACCACGTTTGAAAGGTTTTTTTTTTAAAAAAAGTTTATTATATTATGAATGTAAGATTAAATTACGAAAATTACTGCGGAAAAAAATTACGACGTCGAGGCACGTGGTGATTTTTTACAGTCGGAATTGCAAGAAACGGCGATGCTAAGGAAGAACAGCTTGTGAAGGATTCCTGAAAGGCACCACTCGCCGGCGCCGAGCGGAACAGACTATACAAGGAGAGGTCGGCTGACGTCGCCCGGCCTAGTTTGTAACTTTTCCATTCAGACGACGTATCCACACATCCTACCCAAATGTTTGTACAACATTTTAAAAAAAAATTCAGATCTATGCTGTTTTATAGGTTTAGTCCGACCTAGATGGGGTCTATACATTCTTCGCATTACCTTACGTCCGCATAAATAAAAATAGTGTCTTCACAGAAAATTCAGGGTAGTAAGTAGCCCAGGCTACTCTATCTACCCGTTATTTTTCCCCTGCTTTTGATCTCGCAGCGAAGCGGGGAGCATTGTGGGGAAGAGCTAGGAGAGAACGCTGGTGCTGCGCTTGTAAGAACAAGCCCAGACTTGCAGGCAGCCGACGCTGCAGGGATGAGAGCCACTGGGTCGAAGCTACAGGCTGCCCCTGCCGCTATAGGCAGCTAGCAGTGCCGACCGCTTCCGCTCGAACCACATCTGCACCTCGGAGGCATAACACACTATGTCACAAAAACCATCATTTTGCTAGAGAGCAGCTGAAAGAATTTTAAATACTACCTCACTCATACACTCAACTATTTTCCACCTAAAATATGCGAAATTTCGACATATCGTAGTTCTTAGTGGTGTAGGCCACTAGAAATAATGTCAAACGGTGGTCAAGTTTAAGGTTAAAGGTGCATTTAGTCTGAAAGAGGACATAGTTTGTTATTCCTCCGATTTACAAATGTACGTACGTTCGCTTCGGGCCAGAGCATCGCGCGCTCTCGCGTGTTCGTTTGGCAAATACGTGGAAAACAGTACATACGCACGCATACCGCTTGCATTCCGTTATTTACGAGGGGGAAAAAAATACTGACAGGAATTTCTGAGCTGTAGCATTTAAATAGGCTGATGGAAAACATTTCACAATACATATATATTTTTTTTCACATCAAATACTGACGCTTTCAAAAATATTTTCAATAAGTAAAGGGGGAACAAAATTCGTGGTCGCTGATAATGTAAAATCGCATTGGTATGTGAAGGTGGGAATAAAGAAACAACGTGCTTTTATTTCAGTTATTCTTTACGTTTGGATGTTTAGAGAACACGTACAGTAGACTGTACACGTATTTGTGGCAGTGACTTGCATAATTCCCGTTGTTATTTTGAGAAAGGCTGGAATGCACACCATTATATCTTGAGCTACGTTCTCACATAACCATGACTAGTTTTTACACGCTCCAAAGGACCAGAAACCAATAATAACATTATGAAATTTAAATTACCAATTCACATGTAAGCCGATCAGTTTATAAACAATTGGTAGTCGCCAATGGGCATTAGACACCGACTTATTTTTGTATAAATACGCGGAGTTCATTCTGGTACCAGAAATAACACTAATTGTTCATGCGTCTAATTTGAGGTGATATCGCTCAAATAAGTATGTGAGCGTTAAATTTTCTCGGCAAAACAGATATCCATACAAAATAAAAATTTAACAACAGGAAGTACACTGCATATTCTGCGTTCTTGCCTTGAAACGTCAAAGATTCGGTACAATAATTCATCTGATTCTTTTGTTAAGTTTGCTTGGATAAGTAATTGAAGTCTGTGTGGTTTTTAATTTATACTTTATACTAGCAATAATACTTTAAAGGAATTATTAATAAAGTTTTCAATCTTCGAAATTGTGGACTTTTACTTGAAAATAATATCAATTAGTGATTGATAAAATTATAATAAAGTGTTCTTTATCTTCGACGTTTATGACTACGTTGAGGATAGCATATGTGAAACAAAAAAAAATCAAAAACTCATAATTATATTTACACAATAGACTATTCATATTCAATGATTTTTACCGAAGTTAATAATAACATTGTTAAGATTTATAATGTGGGGAGAACTGGGTTTGTAAGGTATATCCAAATTAAGTTTTTTAAATTTTTATTGATAACTAATATTTACAATAATAATAAATAATTGTACTTAAAAATGTCCGATCACCAGTCACTGGCTTTTAAAAATGTTTATTCGCAAGTCACTCAATGTCTGTCAAGTTTCACAGTTCGCACTCCTCTCTGGAGCTAGGCTCAACAGTGGTTCACCCATTACCTCGCACCTATCCACACACACACACACAGTCTCATGTTTATTTATTAGTAATATAAATATTATTAATTAATAAAACTGTAATGAAATTTAATTGGGCTATTCCTTACGAATCCAGTTCTCTCCACATATGTAGGTCGAAAAATACTTTGGAGAAGAAAACAAAGTCATTCCCATGACAAGCGGCAAAAAGTTTTAATGGGGTAACTTAGACTATTTACCTATACTGTAAAAAAAAATTACTATGCTAACTTACAAAGTTATTTTTTAAAGTTCTATGTTTTTAAATATCATGCTAAATTAGCATAGTAAATATTTTACAGTATTAATAGTCGAAATTAATCGATTCATCTCATTAATAGTGTAAATAATTCTGTTTTCCCCAAAATAATTGTAGAATTGATTTAATTTTTGTTTATTATCAATATTAGGATTATATTTTGACCAAAATTTGTAGTCACAGTGCCTAATAATTTGGTGAGCGGTGGTGATTTTAATTTTTTTGTAATAATGCCTAAAACATAAAAAAAAAGACGTTTTAAATGTTTTATTAAATTCATAACTGTAATTAACAATTTGCCCAACAACTGTTCTTTACTTGACGTTGAGTTCAGAGACATTCTATATTCCCAACTGGAGGACTGACGTCACAATTGTTTGTCTGCTGCGTATAGTAATCGTACTGGCGAACTATGCGTTCCCCTGTATACTCCCAATCTTGATGGTTAGCATGACTATGTCTACAACAAAGGGTAAAGCTCGTAATGGACATACGCCCCGTTTAACATTTGCTAAACATTCTTTTTCTGGCTGCAAAAGGTCACTCAAGTGACCGATTATGACTTTTTACCGCTGTGAGATAATGTTTGGAAAATATCAGCTGGGAAATTGGAAGACGAAAAATGGATTTTAAAAGTGCTTTCCAAATAAAATTACAGGAAGTAATAGTGATGACAAGAAAATTAAATACGAGATCACGCCTTAAAACGTGAGAGATTTGTTACTACCCGCTTTTAACTGAAGTGATTATCAGTAGCTCACGCAGAAGGAGGAGGAGAAACATTCGGCGGAAAGGGGAAAGGGGGGAAGGGCGAGAAATGACTTCTCGCGAAGGCGACGAGGAGTCGGCGGCAGGCAGAAGCGGCAAAAGGTGAACTCGTAAATCTGCTGGAAATCTGCTCCCGAGTCATCTTTCCTCTTGGGTTTTTGGAGACCGGGAGTGGTCTGTTGGGGGAACAAGGGGGGGGGAATGGGGGGGGGGGGGAGGAAGGAGGAATGACGTAACTCAGGACGACGTAACTGCTCGCGACGCGACGCGACGCGGGGGATAAGACGGGCGCTGTCATGAGAGGGTCCCCCGCCCGCCGTGTCGTAAAGCAGGCGTTCCCCTGGCGGGCCGCGGGAATCGCCCCTTTGGGCGGCGACAGCTCCCCCTCCCCCTCCTCTATTCCCCCCTCCCCCCCCCCCCCCCGTGCAGGGGCTCTCCCGAGTCCCGGGTGTCATCTTCGCGCGACGCGCAGTAAAGGCTGGCAACACGTGTGCGCGACTCTGTGGCAACACAGGCCCACACGGAGCGGGACCAGGGGGTGCAGCCCTCTCCGAAACTCTGCTTTTCGAGACGCCTTCCAAAATTATTGATTTTTTTTGTAGAGATATTACTAGAGACCGGAAATATTCGCGGATTAATTTCACGATATTTTTGAATCCAAACAACTGTACCTTTATATTGCTTCTCTGATTGGCTCACAGTTTATCTGAAGGACTTTGAGAAAAAAAAAAAAAAAACTTTAACCAAAAAAGTATTGAATCGCAAGCGTCCCAGTTGACACGTGTCACGAGTCGGGAACCAATGAGCAGGTGGCATTTGCCTGAGTATATAGGGGATTGTGGAGTCTATCCTAGAGGTCATCGAAAGCGCGAATTTTTCCAGTCTCTAGATATTGCGAAATTATTTGGCGACAATGTTTTCTTCCTTGTGATTGGCGGGAGTCTGCGACAGAAGCCATTGCCTTTTTTTGACCGAGCCACTCAGAAAGCGTTTCCTTCCGGACTGAATTACTTTGATTGGTGTGCTGACAGTAGACATGCACTTGAAAGAAAGACATCCGATCACAAACACAGAAGATGCTACAGTGTTTTAACTTTCAGCTAGCCTCGGAATATGCACGCTCCTAATTACCGGTTATATGATAGGTACGCCTCGAATGACAAGAATCCAATCTAAATAACTATAGACCAGTGGTTCCCAACCAGTGGTCCGCGGACCATCAGTGGTCCGCGAGAGCTAAAATATGGTCCGTGAAAGATTTCAAACTTTGAATGAACGCGCGTCGGTGAACAAAAGCGAGCGCGGCGCGCAGGTGACCGGGGGAAGGGCAAGCAAATGACTAAACATTTTATATATAAAATAAAGCGATATGAAATTAAAAATTAAAATATTAAAAGAACTCTGGCCTCCCAAATTAAAAAGTGGAGCCAACCATAAAAATTTTTAAATTATGCTATCATAAAATTATGCTGTTTTAGGTTTTTCATGACGAAATAAAAACACCGTTAACTCTTTTAATGCCAAAGTCGGATAAATCACCACTTGCAGCGCACTCTACCGTTGTCGGTTTGACTCGCCCTACTATTGAGTTCCTTTTTCTCAAAATAGAGATCAGAGCTGTCACGTTTCTGTCTTCCTTCCCTGATAGAGAGCAGGGTTTTCATGCTGTTTTCGAACAGCATGTGAAACAGATTGGTACTGCATTTGTGCGCATTTCTTCGTTTTAAATTTAACTTTCCGTTGTGAGAAATTCAACTTTTATATTTAAAAAAGTTATCTTTTGATTCTTTCGTAAATTATAATTGTTAATTATTTTCTACATAAGTATGTGTTCCTGTTTATAAACATTTATTTTGCAAATATTTACAAAAATTATATATTTCTGACAAACAAATTATTAATTTGCTTTATCAAAAAATAATACTTAAGCAGTTTCGTGGATATTATAAATTGCCAGTTATTCTTTATTGTTGTTTATTGTGGGTTGAAAATAATTTATGTAATAGTTGTAGTGATTATATTTTCCCACGAAATTCTTAGTGCCAAGAATATTACTTTGATAACCACGCCCTATTCACACGCCAATCCATTAAAAATAATATAACTTTTTCACGAGAACTTTAAAATAAAATAAATTAGTTGAACTTGCAAATGCAAGGTTCAGGAAAAAGACAATTAGAAAGCGTTGAAAATATTTTTAATTTTGAAGATAAACTTCTTGCTTTTATTTGATAACTAAAGTTATGGATTAGTCAAGTTGGCGAGGGCAATTATGGTGCGTTTGCAACATTGAAGGCACTCCTTGACGACAAGTATGCCATGTTTAGGGAAAGCATACAAAAAAAACAGCAAATGTCATTTGCAAATGTTGGTTGATGAATTCAACTGTTACTTCCCAGAATATAACAATACAAAAGCTAATGTGGACCAAAATCAGATACGCAACCCTTTTGGCACTAACGCTAGAGAAGTTGCAGAAGAAATCCAAGAAGAACTTATTGAATTACAAAATGACAGGAACTGTAAGGACGCTTTTGAATCTGATTCTTTGGAGACGTTTTGGTGTTAGAAAGCAATTTCATATACTAAAATTCGAGAAATCGCTTTGCGCTATCTTATGCTTTTCTCAACAACTTATTTATGCGAACAAAAATTTTCTGCATTACTGATCATTAAAAACAAATCCAGGAATCGACTGAAAGTAAGTGATGATATGCGTGTAGCTTTGAGCAAAAATATTACCCCAAGAATTCAAGATCTTGTAGAGATGATGCAAGCTCAAAAATATCATTGATGCAAACTGAAATGTGTACTAAAAATATATATTTTCAATCATAACACTGTTAATTAATGTTTATTTTGGTTTTTTAGATTGCTTATGTTAAACGTTTCGATTAATTTTGAACGATTAGGCTCAAAGTTTATTTTTAGATTGATACAGATTTTTTTTAATCTTGTGGTCCCTGCTAATAATAATGAAATTAAAGTGGTCCCTGATCAAAAAAAGGTTGGGAACCACTGCTATAGACCATCTTATCAAATCATGTGCGACCTGAAGAGCAGCCAAAGAATAATTTCTCAGATTAACGTGAATTTACGATACGTGAGTTTGTGGATTCTAATCTTACACTAGAAAATAATGTCCAATTTGGCTGGCCACTATGTATTTGATAATTATTTAGCTATTAAATTAAACATTAATTATTCTAAACCAACGTTAAATATAATTTGAAATACTTGGTATCTACACTGCACTTTATATATATATATATATATATATATATATATATATATATATATATATATATATATGGGAAGGATCAAAATATTGTTTAGTCATATACTCGCAACCCTTCTAGACAGCTTATTAGGGACAGTAATTATTTGTATTAGAGGATAAACATAACGGCTTTTGCACTATATGAACCGCTATAAACAAATGGTTCAAAATGTCCTGAATACGAATCAATCTGTCACTGCAACTGTAATTTTGGTTCCAGCTACCTCGTAAACTAAAGAACGGTTCACTTATCCCTTACCCGCTAATTTTCCCTCGTGTAGGCTTACTATATCAACACTTTTGGTAATGTGATGAATGAAGCTTCAGTTTGAAAATGGGGCACGAACGAATAAACACAATGACAAATGCTCGGGCCGATCTTTGGTTGCGACTGACGAACTCATATCAAATACTGAGAAGAAAATACATCGGGATAGATGTTTTACTGTAGATGAACAGAAAGAGGACGTTCATGATTGGTTCAATAACTTGGCGGTAACTGAGTATGCAAAATGCCTAGGAAAACTGGTGATACACTACGGCTAGGGACAATATTATATGGTGAATTACGATAAAACCAAAATAACACCGAAAATCACGTGAAAACACCGCTTAATACTGAAATGTAGTTAATCCCCCATACAGCATGTAACCAATTCTTAATTAAAATCATAAAATGTAATCTTTATTTTCTTCAAATTCGGGAAGTATAATTATTTCCGGACACAAAATTGTACCAACGTACTTGGATTAGAAAAATGAATTTAATTAATCTTACTGTGCATCTCTTACTAAATAACTTTTAAAAGACAAGTGCTCGTAAATTAATTTTTATAATTCTGAAAATACTTTTTTTAGACCAATTTATTACAAATAATTTTATCGTACAATTACAGCATATAAATTTGACTACTATTCTGGTGGAGTAAGTATCACAAAACATCTTTCATAGAAATAAAATTAATGACACCGAAATCCTCTTGTTTTAAAAAACGAAATCGGACTTAAAAATATAACCACAAAATCTTGTCTGTAGCTACATATGACAATTATTCAGATGTGGCGACCGCGTAGAAAAAACAGCTAAGAGGTATCGCGTGTGTTGTAAAATAGGTTATGTTACGTCATCGTAAGTAAAAAATATCTGGAGAAACAAACGTTCTTTCAGTTTTTTGAAAATGACCTTGGAGGAATCTCGCCTGTCAGGCTCAATAGTCGTAGGATGTACTTACTTCACAAGCGTGGGTCATGACGGGGTGTCCCAGAATGACCTCAGATCATCTCAGCGCGCGGACAGAGGGGTCGAAGGGTTGGGTGTGTGTGTGGGGGGAGGGGGGGGGGGTTGGGGGGGAGAAGTCGCGGCGGGCACGTCGCAGGCGCGGACCAGCGAGCCGTGGCCGCGGGCTGATGAAGGAAGTGGTGGGGGGTCACGCCGTCGTGCGTGACCGCCGAGAGAGGACACGAGAGCTGCACGGTCCACGACCCAGCGGCGTCTTCTTCCTCGCCTCGTCCCCGGACATCGCCCCGTCATTCACCGGCGTGCACCTTGGAAGGGGGGTAGGGGGAATCTGACTACCACAGGTGAACAAGTGTGTAAAAATGCCAAAAAAAAAAAAAAAAAAATCATAAATCACTATCTGCCTATAAACAGTGAAAGACCGTTGCGGCTTGCTGTTAGCGTCAGACCGGCGAAGGAATTATTGGCAGGTCCATGAGTTGATGGTGGAGGGTGGTTGGGAGAGAACTGCGCGGTCTCGTCACAGCAAAACGTCCTTCGCTTTCAGAATGACCCTCTTACTAGCCCCTACATAATCAAGCTTTTTTTTTTTCTAGGGAGTTCTTGAAAGGTTCGATGGCATAGTCACACTTTTTTTTTTTTTTTTGGCGGGTTACGCGTGGTTTGTAAAACAAAAAGGCCCAGTGTCTCCAAGGCCGTGTCGACGGCACTGTAGTCCAGTCATCACAACGTGAAGCTCTGCTAGCCAGATGATTCCGCGTAACTGGAAGAAGAAAAAATGCCCTAGTCAGTACCTCAAACAGTAGACAAGGAAATTAAAAATTTCGATATTCTGACCAAGTCTCAATAACTAAAATATTGTCCTGTATAAATTTATTGAAGTTAACTTAAGTTTTTACCAATTTTAAGTAGTTAATTTTGGCAGTCCATCAACGATATGTATTTGTTTTTATTAATTTACCCGCGCGTACATGCCAGCTAAGGGAAAACAATTGCCCACACTGATGGGAAGGAATTGGTTGGAATAGGAAAACGATTGTTGGGGCCGAAAAGTAAATAAGGGGACACACATCACCACAATACAATTCACGATGACACTCCCAACTAGTGTATTCTAAACAGTATGGAATACAACTACTACGTATATGTAATAATGCACATCCACATATTCAGAGAAAAAAATTATATAATAATACTAAATTATCTCATTTCAGCCAGTGAGGAGCCACATACATACCTCAGTTTAAAACGTCCATGATTAACCCTAAATTAACAGCGCCCTGAAAAGGAAACGTTTCCGCCAACCTTAAGAGTGAAGCCGGAAATAGAATAGTCCGTCGCCTCCGTCTATCCAAAATCCAACCGTCATTCACGTGACCTGCAGCCAATAACATGTCCAAAAGTTCCATCCATCCATCCAACTGTCCGACAAAAACTTGGTAACTTTATACTTTTGACGGACGGACGAATGTCTGCAAGGGTTTTTCGTGTCAAAATGTATTATATTAGAAGGTTTTTAAGTTTGTTTAATTATGTGGATGCTTACATATTTTTTTAAAATTAATTTGATCAATTTTAAAGATTTATTTTGAAAAAAAAATAAAAGTAAATTAAATTACGCACGGTAACTCTGAAAATGCTGAAATAAACACCATAGTGAAAAAAATTGAGTTTAAATAATTATAAATGCCAAGTTAATATGGTGGTCAAACTAATCTAATCATACAAGATAAATTTTCTCCAAAATTTCAGTATTCTCAACAGTTGGTAGCATGTGTAAGGAAAAATAATATGACGAACCGACAGAGTGTTGTAAACCTGTCGGCGGTTCACGGAAGAACCGATGATGGACGGACGGACGGGATATTGTAGTTCCGGCTTGAGAAAAATCCAAAAATACGTGTATTTCATAATACAACGATATCTAACAAAAATAGTCAATCATAAAAAATAAAAAGTAACAAACTATTTATATAAACTAAATTTATATAACCAAGTTTAATAAATATATTACATTTGCTTTGCACTTATGAAAATATAATGCTAGTCTCGCTTAAGTTTTTCGGTAGACGATTTCCCATTTGGCTGGCTGAGAACGAAAACTATTTTTGAACTCTTAAATTTTTTTATGCCTGTTGAGATGATAGTGGTGAGTGGTGAGTTGTGACTCGCAATAGCTTATTGAATAGTTATTTAGGTTATTTGATTTTGCATGTGTTTGGGTAGTCCAGCTCGTTACGAGAAGATAACACGAATTATACAGGTATTTTAATTATAAACTGCTTCTTATTTGAGAATAATTGTGATACAATACTATTATATTGCAATTGTAAATTTAATAATTAACTATAATACCATTTGTTCAATTTAGTGCTCCTTGATTTAATTCATGTCATAAGTCTAATTCTAAGATACCTAATAATAAAAGTAGTTGATAAAATTATTCATTGTTGGATTTCGGGTATTATCGTTGGTATTATATGTGATAATAATGCAACTTCAATATCAAAAAAACAATTCGATTACTTCAATAAAAATAATTTAAATGAAAATGAGGTTCTAGGGAATGATATAGAATCAAATCCAAATTCAAATGGTGAATTGGTTTTCTCTATCTATAATTGATTATTTTGACAGGATAATATTAATAATTATATTATATTTTTTAATTAATAATGCCGTTGCTGCTATTTGTAACAAGTACGTGTTTAAATTTAAGTTGTGTACGACCGAGAGATTGGGCGTCAAGATAAGACAAGGAACTGGCATTCGGTCAATCCGGGTTCGCATGCCAGTCCGTGCATCCTCATATGTGTTTTACATGCTTGCAATAAGCCCCATAACTGACCTCTTTCACACAGCTACTTCTCTGATGTGTGTCGTTCCATGGGTGCATATCCCCTGAACCCCCCCCCCTCCCCCCCGGGGGAACTAAAATGTACCTCGCTGGTTGGATTGATATCGATTTGTTTCATGCATGTATTACTTTTGTTTAAAAATATATATATACCTATATTATTTTCTTTAAATGAAATATGAATTCGTGTTAGCAAATACTTCAAACACAATTGTGTTTGAGTAAAGTTTGCATGACAATATTTCAATGACTTCTTTAATTGCGAAAATGCAAGCTGCTCCACTCTGAATAGGTACCTGGTAAAAATAACGTAATTTTTTTTCAAAATAAGGGAAGTATAAAACGTATACAAGCGTCCTACCTAGATGATAGAGATGACTTGTATCGGTTACTCCCACGTGCGAAACCATTGGGATGAGATACAGTGCCCTTTTCCTGCCCTCCCTACTCCCGTACACACGTAAATCCCAGAGATTTTCGTCCTCGATGTTGTGTTTTTCTAGAATATGATATTTTTTTAACATTACGTCTGCATGCCTGTTTTCGCGCGTTGGAATTATTTTTGGAATGCAATATGATACTTTCTAAATTAGTGATGGGTCAAATCACAGTTATCTCGAATCCGAATCTCGAATTTGAATACTAGAGAGCATCTCGGATATACTTCCGATATATGTGTCGAGGGTCGAAAATAAAATAATGTACGATAAGAGGAAAATATTAACTATCGTGCTGAATTAGTGTAACTGTTTTTTTTTCTAACAGTACACGCGTACCCGAAAAAAAAATTCTTCTCTTGAAATGGTCGTTTCACGAACCAAGTTTCCAGAATCAATACCTATTGTAATATTATTTATATAATTACATGTTAAAAGTGCAATATCTTGGGGAATGGTAACAGGATAGATATAAAGGGGGGGAAAAAATTGACCTAGAAAAATTTCAGAGGTTATCAGTGTTGATTTTTTTTTTGTTTACTTAATTTCCTCTAATTATTTTTTTATTTTTTTCCTTGAATACTAAGAATTTGATGGTATTTGAGGATTTGATTGACTCATCCCTAGTCTAAATACCATTTCTACAATGATTTGTTTCCCGGTATATGATATCTCCATGCCAATAACCTACAGACTCGACGTGAACACGATGCAGCTGTTGCACTTGTCTGTGCCCGTGGCCTTCCAACGCGCCAACAAGGGTCAGAGCTGCGGTCTTCGGCCCGCCCCCACGCGGAGTACACCTGAAGTTGTTCGGAGCGCGGCGTGTTGTTGACTCCCGGTGCAAAAACCCGTTGCAGGTGCCCGTCGCAGAAGAAACACCAATGCCACGTAACCGCCGCGCGGATCCCGGACCTCGGGAGGAGAAGGAAATGTGGTTTACCGACCAAATAACAGCTCCCGGTTTGGTTTTTTTGTTTTCTTTTCTTTTCTTTCCGCGGAGAATTGCGGACGGGAACGGACGTCTTCTTTCCGCCGACCGGCCGAGAGAGGCCACTGAACGGCGCGCGCAGTTCCGCCATCGCCGCGGTCCGGCGCCGGTAAAAACAACAAACAACGACGCCGTTGGCCGGCCTCTGGTGGTCGACGGACAGCTGCTGGCGTGCAGTTACGCGGGATGCAGCGCCGGCGCTCCTCGCAACGAGTTTCTGCGGTTTACGGAGAATAGTTTTGCAATCAACCTTTTTAATATTTTTTGCACGTTTAACTCTAGGTATGTAAGTAGATGCAAGAAAAAAAATTTGTCAGTGGCAGCAACGTGTAAGAAATTAATCGACGCTGGGTTCGAACCTCGGGTCTGGAATTTCAAAATTTTGGTTTCCTTGTGTTTTTCCCTAAAAATCACTTCTCACTAGTGATGTGGTGAGTTCTCCAACAGACGACGTATAGGGGCAGGCAATTTTTCGCGAACAATTCTGAACGCCCATTAGACAACGATATAGTGTGCCAGCTATTTCTGCTTTGTAATTGGCGACCGTCTGCAAGAGAAGTAAGTCATTGTCTTAATTTACTGAGCCACTCAGGATGCATTTGCTTCTGCGCTGAATTAGCGTGACTTTTTTTTTTCTAACAGTACACGCGTACCCGGAAAAAAAACCAACCTAATCACGAGACACGGACGATGCTACAGTGTTTTAACGCTCGACTAGTTTCGAAATATTTTCGCGAAAAGTACATGGCCCTAGCGACGGGCGACCTCCTTCTCAACGTCCCTTAATTAATTGTGTCGAGTGTCTGAGGCCGGGCACAATGACCAGGGTTGATTGCAAAGCTGTCTGTTGGCGGGCTGCTCGTGACGTCACCACCAGCTAGAAGCGTGGTGGATGGATGAGGGTCGGAAGCCTGTAAAATCCTGTTTTTTTTTTATTCCGGTGCTAAAACAGACTTCATAAACCTGAATATAAATAAGTAGATCACTTTTAACCATGGCCTGTCGTCACAGCTTACCTTCTGTCTACATTGTAAACAATTAGCTTACATAAATTGAGTAATTTTGTATTTGGTCGATTCTCCTCTATGGTATGTGAAACTAAACATAATTTACTGATATGTACATTAACCTTCTATCCCGTATTCAAATAATAGAAAAAATGGTAAACCCCTTTACTGATGATATAAAGTACCGACTACGGGTGGGACGCGCTCTGTTACCATACAAGTCAAATCTAATTAGCAAAGGTGCCTAACCCCTTTCACCACCTCCCCTTTCCATGACGCTTTCTCATTGTACTCTCAGCGACTCTGGAGGGTTCAGCACGTCCCCAGAGCCCCGTCTGCGTGAAGTAGCGTAACTAGGATGCCATTGTTCTGGGAGCTTCGGATGTGAAGTCGATCCTGATGACGTAACACTTCAAAGGGATGCGAGACCATTCCAGAAGGGGACTGAGAGGCATAAAAACGGCGACGTCAGCCTCCGAGGCAATGAAGTGGAAAAGGCGAGTGACATCTGGGCGAGCGATGGCGGACGGCGAGAGACGGGTCTCGTGTGCGGAGACTGGTGCTTCGGGACTGTGTTGTGTGCGCGGCGGACGAGTGAGTGGTGCGAGGCAGTGTGTTGGGACAGAGGTGAGTGGTGAGAGACGAGCAGTGGAGTGTGCTACCGCCGAGCTGTGCTCCAGTGGGGATATTAAACTATGGACTAAATGAAAGAGAGGTTAATTTGTGGACAGACATTTTAAGTGTCGTAATTAATAGTGTAAATAGTATTGAATAATGAAATTGTATTTCATTAACTGGGCAATCCTTTACGAATCGGTTTCTCCACACTTAGCAGAATGTATAATTTTTTTAACAAGTGTTAAATTCAAACACACGTGGGCACACAAATATCAACATGTTTGTATTTGAATATAAACGTTTCCCGAGGTCAGCACGATACCATCACATTTGAGTTGCTACACATTATTTAGTCGTTATGCATCCTTTTATATGATTTGAAGTACACCAGTAGAGAGACGCGTAAAACCCAACAATATTTTACAAACGCGGATTAAAAAAACAAGGACACTAAACTAATGGTGTAACTTTAATTGATTTTCACATTTATTTAAAAATATAATTAAAACTTTTTTTTTCATTTAAATTACCCTCGACTTTGTAATGCTCACTTGAAGCTACAATTGGTAATTAAAATGCATTAAATACATCATTGTATTGTTTTCTTTTTGTTGTCTGTACTGTACTACAACATCCATACCATACTGCATCAGGTCAAGGTTACCATGTTCTTGCAATATCAATAGAAGTAAAAGGATACCAAATTTCGAATCGATCAAACCTGTGGAAGTTGCTCACATCCCTTCATCAACTAGAAAAAAGCTGATGATCTTCAAATGACTAAGCGGATTATCTTGAATCACAGCTACTCTTAATCAAGTTACCTTCCAAACAAAAAAAAATCTAAATCGGTTCTTTCTTTTGGGAGCTATGATGGCCGTCAGATACATTAAACTTATATGTTAAATAAGAAATAGTAAAAAAAAAAACATTCAATGCCGTGGATTTAACCTGAAATATTTAATTTTTAACCAACGCTCTTAACAACTGAATTAACTACACACGATGATATTGGGTGAAAAATATTTGTTAATCAAGATGCAATTACAGCATTATGACGTATATTTTATTTTGCAATTATTTATCTTGTGACTATTAAAGTTTATAAAATTTATTTAAAAAAATAGTTTTGCTATCACAAATATTTATTTGACACATCGTTACACTTCATACATCCCTGATGTTCACCGGAGCGAATATATACATGTTGAAGCAGCCACACGCAGTCGGCTGTCTGGAGGACTTCGGCTCGTGGGTATAGCAGAAACGCGTGCGCTTTAGACTTCATCATGTTAAAACTTCCGTCCATGGTCCGTTTACTAAAATTTTAACCTCAGCGCGAATAAGGCCAGGTTTATAAACTATGCCAGGAACGCAAAGACGCAAGGAATGCCACATGTAACGCACGCAAGAAGAAAAGCTTGTTGCACTGTCGTTCATAAAACACGAAAGTCGTAAGGCGTCATCAAGTCCAAAAAATTGAAATTGCAAAACAGTTGAAAATTTCTTCCCCAGACTTATTTTGATATTTCTTGTTTGTCGTGATAACATATGGAATTTTAAATAATTTGCGAAATTTTAAAAATTGAAAACGTCATGTCATGTATTTAATAAAAACATCGGGGCCACATGTGCACATTAACGTCTGCGACTTTTGAAGTTTTCGGAACACTCCACTTCAAATATGGAAGCTGGAAACTCAAGAAGTTCGACGTTGGGTGTTGCTTACGTCACTTTTTTTTGCGTGTTGCTTAGTTTATAAACCAGTATATGAAAAACGTCTTTGTTGAATTTTTTTTGCGTTATTGAATTTCTTGCGTGGTTTATAAATCCGGCCTAAAGAAGTACAACTTGAAGGATGGCGTGCGAGCTGTCGAATGCGAGTGGCTCACGGGCTTGTTCTCGTCAGCAAGGCGGTCCGCAGCTGCGTCGTGACGTCACCGGCCCCTCAAGAGGTGTGGAGGGGGTAGAAGTGTTACAGGGCGGGACGAGTTGTAGCACGTCCCGCATCTTGTCGACGCCGCACTTCAGTGAGTGTCCAGAGCTGGCGCCTGCTTCTGCCGAGCGACTCAATGAGATAATTAAAGACCGGAAAAAATTCGCGAATTCATTTCGCGATAGGCTACAATACAAATAGTTATACCTCAGTGCTGCCTCTGCCATTGGCTCGCAACTCACCTGGATGACTCTGGGCCAATTAGAAACACCCAACCAAAGCTTTATCGAATCACAGGCTGCTATTTTGGGACGTCTCACAAGACAGCAGCCAATGAGTTGGTGACATTTGACCGAGTGTACGCAGAACTATGGAGTTCATCCTACAGGGCATTGAACCCGCGAATTTTTCCGGTCCCTAGAGATAATAAATCCATGCTCACTTATATGTCCACAATCTGGGAAATCAGACAAGTTGGAATTGGTCAAGGAATATGTCTTCAAGGACGACGGTGACGATTCATTATCCCTCTACATTCAAGTTAGATGAAAATTCTCCAATTAGGTACTAGCGATGTTTTTTTATGATAGTAACATTGGAGCCAATAAAAAAAAACATTTATCAGTAGGTTCACAGACCCCACCAATTTTTTTTTTTTTTGCGATGGACAGTTAATTTTGTTGTCTTGACACTTCATGGATACCATATTTTTTTTCGTTAAACAAATTGTGGCGTCTTCTATATCAACCAATTAAATTTGTGATCACAACAAAACTGTTTTTATCACTAGATTTTCATTAAGTTTGGCAATGAATTTTGTTACGTGGACTGTTCGGGCTTTGCATTCCTTGGGACAAGCGTCAATTTTATAACCGTAACTTTCTAGAAACTTTCTCGTAGGTCGTACATTTCAAATCCATTTAAGTGAGGATGTTTTCATCAAAAGTTTTTTGGTAGTTCTACAACTGAAAGCGAAACTGAATTTGGTGTAATCGATAACTGCAACTGAAAGCGTACCCTAAAGACACACAGAGCCTTGCATATTCTAGCAAATTGGGTGCAAAGTCTCACACAGCAAGAGGAGGCGCATGGCACACTCGTCGAAAGCAAATATGCCGAAGGGCTGAATTCACGTAGTTTCCACGAGGTACACGAACACACAGTCCCTCTGGGCCCTCTGCACTCTATATTTCGGCTTGTGCAAGCATATATTCATCGCGCAAAGAAAAATTATGGTTGTAAATAAAAATTAATGAAATTAACTAGTATGAATGAACTTACAAGAAGACTTGTGTGTTGGGACAATTATTTGGTGACTTCACAATGTCACAAACCATGATTCGATTTTTACTGTCACGTCGATTCTTATCTTATATAAGACATTAAAAAAAATTTTAAAATATGTACTTTAAAAATGTATTTTTTTTGTTACGATATCATGAGAAATGGTTTTCAAAATGATTCAGCGATACTTACATAATTTGTTAGGCTATAGTTGTAGCGGTGTGGAAATAAACACGCGTGTAAAACGCCATCAATCAAAGCGTTTTAATTACTTTTTTTTTCCGCTGTGTGCCCTCGTTACCCTGCTTGTGTCGAGTCCTCTTATTAACATCAATGGCGGTTCCTCTCCCCTCCTCTAATTGCCCTCGACGTCCGCTCATCCATTTCATTTATTTGGGGGCGCAATTAAGACCGCAAGAGGCCATTGTCTCATGCCTGGCCCCTTCATTTCACCGGGCGCACCATTAAAATAATAATTAAGAGCTTCGCCCCTGTGTGTCCGTTCCGAGCGCTACCCCCCCCCCCCTTCCTCCACCTTGACCAAGCGGAACACGTGTGGAGGGGAGTGGCGAGGACGTCACGTGACTAGACACGGCCCAGAGTGCTGTTCTCACGGCGAGAGGTCTAGAGGCTTGGCCAACCACGAGCAAACAGCTTCTCGTCGACCAATTTCAGAAGTTCTCATTTTCTTGCATTTGTTACGCTAGTCTTCCATTAATTTTGTTATTAAGTTAAAATATACAAAAATAGTAAAAAAATAAATAAAAGTTAGCTAGTCTTTCAGTACTCGCCAGTGATATGTGACATCTAACATATCGTATCACAGACTATGTATTATCGCGACTCGTATCTTAATTCCAAACAAATGTTTTTATATTATACATTATACTTAATTATTTCACAAAGTGTTTATAACGTATTAGAAAAGCCACATGGCAATGAGTGGCGCTGTTCAAGACTACTGTTTGCGGAACGAACGGTAAACAGCAGAGTCTTGTTTCTCTTTCTCCCTTTCGCGCGCTCTCTCTCTCTCTCGCTCTCTCTCTCTCTCACTCTCTCTTCAAACGCCATGGAAATGTTTGTTTTCGCTGACTCGCTGCAGCACAGCGCCGACTGTAGGCCTCAGCGCGCGATTCTCCCTACTTCCTGTTACCCATTTCCGTTCCTTGACTTCCGTTGTATTCACAAAACTACTCCCATCAAATTCCGTATGCCGAGAGCTAGTATATTAATATGTAAATGTTGAAACACATAAGATGGCGTCATTGAAAAAAAAAATCAGGAAATACCATTATAATACTGAAACTAAAAAAAAAAATTGTGCGCATGAAGTACACGCAGGACAGAAGATAAACTTCTTGCTTTTTAGGTACTGATAGAGAAAAATTATTTTCATTTTCGATAAGACTATTCACATAAAAATTCATGATATTTATAAACTCAATTGCACAAATCAATAACTCTTTTTTTACATAAAGAAAAATGTGGCTGAGTTGGCTGTGGAAATGTCTGAGGTTGGGGATCATAGTGTGTTGGGCGGATATGATGCTGCTGGTGAGAAAAGCGTTGCGTAGAGCATCCCTGATAGTAAGGCGCGGCAAAGTTCTGATTTTTAATATTGGAAATAAGGCGAAGAACCTCCACTTGGAATTGAAGCCACTCATTGCTATTGAAAGTTTGCGTGTGGTGCAGTAGACTATTAAAGAAGGACATTTGGTGGTCAGGTTTTCCTTTTTTCTCTAAAATCTTCAAAATTTTCAAATTTACTTCATCCATCTTTATTTATTTATTTATTTATTTTTTTCGTGGTTGACAAGGAGGAGCGGATTCTGTTGTTGCTGTAATTCCGCTTTGTTGTACAGTGCTTTCAGTTTGCAACGTACCGATGGTGTCATCATTGTTCTGTTCTTCAATAAAACTCTCTGCTGTGTCTGCATTAGTGTATATTTTCTTCAGGAACTGAAGTTCGTCATTAAATATGTATTTTCTTTTCTTGGTAGCTCCGGAACCAGTGATTTTGTTTTCTTTAATATTTTTCTCGGCCTTGGCAAAAGCGTCACGTAGATGTTTCCAACGCTTCATCACTTCCTTTCCTGGGGAAAAAGAAAAAGAAAAAGAAAAAAAAATTACTGTCTCTGTTGTACTGAATAATTTGGTACCTAGCAAAATTTGAGTGACTTTTGTTTGCGCATGTGCAGCAACTTCTAATGTTTCTATTAGGTTAGCATTCATAAACGAATTCCAGGATTTTTTACTTTCGGAAGTGACAAAGAAAAAATAACACTCTAATTTATTTATAGTAAATGTATGTCTTCTTAAATAATATATACTATGCTTTTGTGATGATTTTTGTGCGTTTTTCAGGTATCTAGCAAGTGTATGTACTTTCACCGATCTTCATTATTCCTTCAGAGTAGGAATCTCAACAGCAAGAGTGTTAGTTAGAAATGTTTGTCAAGCAGTGTGGAGGGACATGAAAAATGAGTGCATACCATCCCCTAAAAAACATATGTGGGAATCAGTAGCAGACGATTTCGAAAAAATAGCAAACTTTCCTCATTGTATTGGGGCAGTAGATGGAAAAAACGTCCGCATCGTGAGTCAAATAGAAAGTGGATCTATGTATTTTAACTATAAATATTATAATTCAATTGTGTTTGTTGATGGGCATTGCAGATAGTAAGTACCAATTTATTTTTGTGCATGTTGGTAGTTATTGTAAGTACTGTGGCTCGTCAATTTTCAAACAGACTCAGCTGTGGAAATCAATAGAAAGCAGTTAAAAAATGTTATCTGATGAGAAGTGCCTACCAGGTACAGGAATTCCGAAAGTGCCATTTTTTTTTTGTTTGGTGATGCAGCATTTGGGCTACAAAAACACCTGTTAAGGCCATATGCTGGGAAACATTTAACAGAGGAAAATAGAATCTTTAACTACCGATCATGTCAAGCAAGAAGGTACATAGAGTGTGTTTTTGGTATCCTCAGCAACAAATGGAGAATATTCCATCGACCTTTAAATGTTCTACCACAATTAGCTAATGATATTGTTAAAGCCTGCATTGTTCTTCACAATTATGTTAGGAATATAGATGGTTACATAGTTGAGGATGCAACATCAATTGTAGGGATGGAAGAAATACCAGAAGAGAACACGATAAGAGGAGGCCTGATAGCTAACAATGTGAGAAACAGTCTCTGTAAATATTTTGTTTCAAGTGTAGGAAGGGTTTCCTGGTAGATATCCAAAGTGTAAATTGTTTAAACATTTTTCTTGTCACACTGTGTCTAATTTGTGAAATTTTTGAATAATGTAAGATTTTAAAATAAAAAATTGTTTTCCTTCAAATAGATGCATGTATTATTTATTGTAAATGTATATTTCAGCATATCCATGTATCAATTTAGATTAATGTTTTGTATATGTAAACCATAAATTTGTAAATGATTGTTACATAGTCTTTTAGTATCAACTAAAATCAATGAAGGCTCAACGGAATTCAAAAATCTATAATCTGGCACAGCTTGTATTCTGATTTTTTTCCAAACTTCTGAACTAGGCTGTATGCTCTTTGTGTTTATCGTCACTGTCTGTTTTCATTTCAGTAGGGTTTCCTGTTTTTAAGTTCTTTACATTTCACATATATTCCCATAAAACTATATTGATGTTCGATAATTCAGGAAAATCTAATGGACATGGCTCTGGTCCCGAACCCGACAAATTAAAACCTTTCACCATACATAAAAAAGTAATTGGTAAATGTTTGGCACAAAATGTAGCCTATATGGTGGGAGAAGCTAACTCGAATAAAACAATCCCAGTGGAAATAAATAGACGGGAAGAAAACTTGATGTTTTAGTAATTTAGCAAATAATTTATTTTTACTAACTAAACCATATTCAAAAAACCAGCCAGAATAAAAAAAAATTGGTTGTCTGTAAAGTCGGTTTACGGACTGTAGTTTAAAGTGACAACGTCATAACAAAACATTTATGAAATTATTGCATACTTTTATGAATAAAATTGAATATTTTTTTATTGAATAATCACTATTTTGTATGGATACAAAGAAGGAGTGAAATGAAATCTACAATTTAATTGATAAATTTACTTTTATTTTCACTCATTAATTCAAATATGTTTATTACTTTAACGAAGAGATTATTTTAACTATAACTTTTATACATGTTTGCTATTTAACTTCAAGATCGTCGAGAATGTTTTACGCTTTTTCGCAATTACACATTTAACGACGAAGTTTGCTCGTCGTGAAATTAAGTGTAGACAAGTAGATAAGTTTTTAAGTTTAGTAAGTTTAAGAAAGAATTTCGGCTTTAATCTCCAACCCAGACGCTCGTGGTGCGCTGGGGCTGAGATTAAAATTCGTCGAGAATATTTTACGTTTTTATGTCTTCCAGTGCTCAAAATGATAGGCAATTGTGGCCCCGGGCACGAAATTTTATTTATAATTCTTTAATAATAACGCCCCTCGCGATAAACAAAGGAAAATATGTATTAACGAGTGCCTGGTTGCCACAGATGCGGATAGATAGCACGATTCGTTCTGTTTGCGTCCGTCACCGTAGATGACAGCACCGTAGGGGAATAATATTATTTCGTTTTTATAATACGCTTTTATAACAAATACGCATCCCAAATACACCAAACGTATTTATAATGTGTTACAATATTTTTTAAAACATTGTGCCAAAGATCCCGGGTGTAATTTGAATTATTATGTGTAACTGTAAAACACCATTGTTCGTACAAAATCGTATTTGAAAATTCAACATTACTTTTAAATAACCTTACCGATATTGCTGAAAATCGGTGGACGATCGTTAAATTACATAATATTAATAAATCAAACGACGAAAACATGATTGAAAAGTAAAATCGATGGTTGTTCCAATCGAGTGGAATAGATATGCGGCGCAAGCGTACAATGAGCGTAACGGGACGCATTGTAGTGGGACAATGTACGTTGCGGGACACTTTTTCGTGCGTGCAGCCGGCGTTCATCGATTTATTATACGTTGTCACGTCAAAAGGTAAAATAATAACTTCACTTTTTTTCACATAAATATCTTCCATTCCATTCCATTCCATTCCAAAATGATAGAAAGGCACACATTATTAATGAATTGAATTATAGAAGAAATATGTACTTGACTTACCAAAATTGTTCCTTTCATTTTCTGGATTCTGGTCGAAATCACTTCGTAATTCCACACACACACAGCATGCCAAGCGATTTACGTGGCGTTTCGGTCCTTAAAATGTTTATAGTTTTATCCCATAGCACAGACTTTGCTTCCACTAATGAAATAAGGATTTCATTATCAATTTCGTCACTCATGATAAGAAAACACACGGGGGAGAGGATACGCGATGCGGAAACAGAAACAGTACGGTGCGTGCAGGAGAGTTCAAAAAATACTGCCCAAAACAAGAGCGGTAAAATCCGCTGTGTGTGCAAACGTGCATTTGATCACGTAGGCCACTACTTCGAAGCGACGGTAAAACTTCCGTCGGCTCCAGTGGCACCGGGCGGCTGCACAGCTAACGCCGACGTTAGACTTACCGATCGTTTTTTTTTTTTTTTTCGTCGAATGTGCAAGCTGCAATGTACTACAGTGGGATACTAGTGGAACGGCGGCGACGGTAAAACATCCGCTCGGAAAAATCCGTTGTGTGTGCAACGGGCCTTACTATGCCACTCATGCGATCGGGATTTTCGTAACGCTCGAAAACTTTTGCCCCCTCAGTAAAGAAGTTTCACTTCAATAAATATAAAAACTATACAACGTTTAACAATCTCGTTACACAACTACAACACGAGTCGTTGGAATGGGACAAACCTTTGATTAAAGAATATTCACTGTCTTCTCACCGGGAAACCGAGTCACACGGAGCAATAACGGGTATCTACGTTCCCACTGCGAGAGTTCAGACCACAGCTGGCTGATTGCGAGCTCGTACAGAGATGTGCGGTGTTATCCACGCACCATCGAAACACGTACCGCATTCGGAGTGCATTTACTTCTACTCCGATATACTTGCGAGCCACAGTTTGAATTAGGGACGTCGAAGGACAGGCTCAACCATTGAATAGTTAATGTATTTTGTTAAATAAACTTTTTTGTCAGTAAACCACACCTACTTTGTTTCACTGATAACTTCAATATTTGTTTTCAGTATATAATATTTTTTTTTACATTTAATCTTTCACATTTTTTAAAAATTAAAGTTGCAGTACAACATTTTGTGTCGCCAAAGGTGCTAAGATTGTGCACTGCCAAATCAAACATTAAAACTTAGATTAACAAAATAAAGCTATTACAACAAGAGTAATAACTACAATAATTAATTTCAAATATGTTAAATAATGTCGTGCTGCTAATTATAATTTAAATTAAATCGCTAACGTCTTGTTCACTTAATAGCACCAACTGATACGCAAGTGGATTGTAACCTAGCACCGGTGCGATAAAAACCGCCCCAATAATGTGTTAGCACTCAAAGGTTGCGGTATGTACTGTCACGTCATCAACAGTCGGATTTTAAGGGCGCCGTCTACCCGGGCACATATACGGTGTGCAGGGCTTCGTGAAAAACAACACGATTTGAAAACTGCTCAAGATATCAGAGTGGAGTCTGTTTATGGAAAGCATTTAGGAACTAGCCGAGTGCCGATAAGTATCTAGTTTCGTTTCCGGATTAAATCTCAAAACTGTATTTTTTATAAGAATCAAAATAGTTATAATACGTGTTTTTCCGAGTAAACTTTAGGCGTAACACAACCGGTAAAAATTCTTGAAAGAATTTAAGGGACGTGCGTTACACTTTCATCTTCAATTCTCCCGCTATATAATGTTACGGTCGCCGCTCAAATCTCATAGTTGTCCCATGCACGACGAGAAGACTGCGCGCCAGTTCAGAGGCGACACCGCGCTAGAAGCACCAGCGAGCGTCGCGCTATCATCTCGCCTCACTAACACAAGTACACCCCTGAAGAGGCGGGCCCCTGACGTGTTTTGCCGTCTCACGTACCGCGGAGCGAGTGTAGATGATGAGCCGCAGGCTTGCCAAGCCACACGTCGAGGGAACAAGGCTTTCAGTCCGGCGACCGCTGCGCTCACGCACCTGAGGAGCTGCGGTCGTCATCTGCAGAGCCAGGGAAATTCTGGGTTCATACCGCGATAGTAGACCACTTAAACATGTGGAATTAAAAAAAGAAATGTACATACATATTCACGGGTTAACACTTCTCACGAACCAGCAGCCAACTAACATGACACATGTTACATTCATTAACCGTCTCATATTAACCACACGATCTCAAAATATTTCTTCCAAATATTAGCGTGAAAATAAGTTACATATTTGTGCAAATTAATCTCTCGCACAAGACTTTGGTGACAATTCGTCGTCTCAGAAGACATAACCATAACCTATAAAGTTCTTGTCTGTTTTGTATGAATTTTGAGAGGGAAATTCAATCGGTGGCATAGTAGACTTGAAGCACATACACACTTCTGCTCGAGAAAACATGTGCCAGTAATAAGCTTTGGCTTAAGTGTTGAGTCACTAATTAGGCCCAAGATTGTTGCGCGGATAATTTTACTCCAGGGTGGACTCAGTTTGCCTACACATAATCAAGCCTTTTTAATATGTACAGTGGTCGATAACAAGGTTACTTTTTTTTTGGCGGGTTGCATGCTATTGGATGACCACTTCTTCTCCTTGTTTATGTCTGGCTCAGGGTCTTCAGCGGTGTATCAAGAACACTGCAGTCCAATCGACGTGAAGTATAGGTACGTGTGCTTCAAGTCTACTTTGCTGTTCAATGAATCCGCGATATTAATTGTGGGTCTACCGTTCGCGTACAACCCAATTAAAGGAAAATAAAATCGTCTGACCTTGGCAAAGGTTAATGATTTTGGCCATGGTTTTTCTCGAAAAGATTTCGAGACTAATTGAGAGTTAACACTGTAGCATGGTGTGTGTTTCATGATAGGGTGCATACATCTCAGACACACAAATGTCGCAACAATTTTACGTAGAAGCAAACTCAGTCCGAAGAGCACGAATCCCTGTAGATTACTTTCGTTTTATTTATTTACTTTTTTACGTCTCATCGAAAATTAGGGCGAAATATGGGATTACACGATACAATTAACGGAATTTCGACTATGGAATCGGCCATTACCTGTGGCGAGGAAAGACCCGGAGTATTCCGATGGCGTGGTTGCGGGAAATCATGGAAAACCCGAGGTCAGGATGATCTGACCGGCATTCCAACACACACCCCTCCTTCCAGACCCACCTGTAATATTATTTTTTTATTTTTTTGTAAATGGCACAGAAATATTCATGTAAAATTAAAGATATTCGTACATTCACGTGAAAACAAATGCATCGCTACAAAATAGTGTTCGCAGTAATCATGGGTTCGGATATTTTACCCGGGCATTTACGCTCTGTGTTGTTCCAGTACTTCCAATAGTTAAAGTTATTTGTAAACCATTCCCTGAATAGCTTTCCCCTATTAATAATTAATAAGCACAATAAAACAAAATAAAGTCCAACTGTCGAATATTCGCATATATTTTCCATGGTTTTAATATACATATATGCATGCTCAAATGAAATATCAATTAAACTATAAAATGAAGCGCCAATTCTTATGAAAAATACTCAATATTATTTTGAAAAACACACTATTTCATGTATACAAAAATACACATAGCCATGTGTGTACAAACATACAACATAATTTTTTTTTAGTATTACAAACTATTTTTTAGTAAATGTTTTCCAAATGAATATGTTGTAAAAGTACAGAAAAAAAAATTTCTTTGTGGAATTCGAGTTAACCTCATACCACTGTGCCCACCCTGCTCCATAACTATAGGCAGGTAATTTTCGCGAATAAATTTGAACGTCTATTAGATTGCAATATGGTATACATCCGCCAGCGTTTACTTCCTTGTGATTGGCGGCCGTCTGCGAGAGAAACCTTATTTGACCAAACCACACAGGACGCGTTTGCTTACGCACTGAATTATTGTGATTGTGTTCTAACAGTACACGTGTACCTGAAAGAAACTCATCCAATCATGAAACACAGACGATGCTACAGTGTTTTAACTTTCAGCTAGTCTTGGAATCTTTTCGCGAAATATGCATGCCCTACCTGTGATTAGGAACTGGAAAATTCGCGGATTCAACGACCTTCAGGATAGACTACACAGTCATCTGTATTCTCGGGCAAGTAACGCCAGTTGATTGGCTGCTGACTTGTGAGATGTCTCAACTAGTTGGCCTGTGATTAGATAATTCTTAGATTGAGGGTTTCTCATTGGCCCAGAGTCGTCCAGGTGAACAGTGAGGCAATAGCAAAAGCAGCTTAAAGGTAGCCTATATGTATTTGAATTTCAGCCTATCGCGAAGTGAATCCACGAATTTTTGCAGTCTCTTCCTATGATTCAAAATTTCTTTCCTTGTGTATTATTCATGACTTGATGTAAGCTTTTGGACATACGCCATTGCTAAGCAATGGCGTATGTCCAAAAGCTTACATCAAGTCATGCACTCTCATTGCACAAATCTTTCAAAGATAATGTATTATTCATAGGTAGAGACCTGCAAAATTCGCGGATTCATTTCGTGATATGCTACAATTCAAATAATTATACCTTAGCGCTGCTTCTGCAATTGGTTCATTGTTAATCTGGATAAATGAGGGCCAATTAGAGACCCTCGCTCAAAGAAGTGTCGAATCACAGGCACTCAGTCGAGACGACTCACAAGTCAGCAGCCAATGAACAGGTGGCATTTTCCCGAGTGTGTAGAGTGTAGTAGAGTCTATCCTGGAGGTCATTGAATCCGCGAATTTTGCAGGTCTCTATTCATAGGCTTAGAGGCTTTGAGGTAAACTGTGACTCAAATTAAGAAATGGAAGAATTTCGTGAAATGAACACACTAATTTTTTTTCCGTCGCGTTTGAAAAGTGACCAACCACATTTTTTTTTTGTTCTTGTGGTAATTTCTGCGTGTTTGCCAGTAACGATAGCGTGATTCCTCCCGAGCTGGACCAAAGCTTCCCCAGTGAACTGTCTCCGCCGGCGATGCCCTCGACGTCAAACCGCAGTGACGAATCGCGGGGCAGGTCACGATCCGGCGGGCCAATGGCAGAGCGAGGACACAGCGAGATCACGACAGCGGTCGGGAAATTCCGAGTTCGATCGCGGTCCTCCCCTCCCCACCACTTGCCCCTTCTCAGCAAATCCGTCTTCTCGATTGTTCTTTAAGCGTGTCACGACCTCCACGAAGCAAAGGCGGATGGTGAGACGTCCGAGATTTAGTGGCGAGCCCGTGAATTGATAGCGAGGTGGTGTGTGGTCGAGATCAGCCGCCTTCCACCGGAGCGGGGTCCGACGGTGAAGATCCGAGTTCGAATCCCAGTTTAGGACATCGTGTTTTCGGTTTTTCCATAGTTCCGCGTAATCACTGCAGGAAAATGACGGAATGGTGCCTTCGTACAGGCCTCTTCTGATTGCTTCCGCTGCACATCTTACCTGTGGTGTGGACTGCCGTCTCTAATAACATCGCTCTCGACAATAAGTAAAGCCCTTATTTTTAAAATATATAGCACGTTAGGCCCCTCAAACTATATATAAAGCTGGGATCACACATAAATCAGACAAAACGTGACGGAAGACATGACACGACAGATAACATCGTATTTTCGTTACGTTATTCCTTTGTATATTCTTGAAATCAAATTTTCTTTTGCCGTGATACTCCTTCAAAGATGTATTATATATATATATATATATATATATATATATATATATATATATATATATATATATAAAAGAGTATTTCCTGTACTAACCAATTAAAATACCATACCATTAAACATTTACTCAAATTAAAGAAAATATTAAAAACCATATTGTAACTAGTCAGCTATAAACATATTATAACAGAGTAAATAAGAGTATGGACACTACAAAATGGCCTTTTTTTGTTGACAAATTATTGTTTTATAGTCATGCATGCACACAACGCTGCAGCCATCAGACAGTCTGCTCGCGGGAAAAAAAATTGGTGCAGTCATTCGAAGTTGACACCTAGTGTCTGATCGCGACAGTTTTATGGATTAAAATATTTTTTTTTGGGACTCAACTGAAATGTTTTAATGCAATTAGTAGGTCTTAGTGTCATACGAGCTTACGGCAATTTGCTTTCTCATTCTACCCTTGAATCTTAGGGCGCGGTTACACGGGACCCTGAACTACTTCAGGTGAACATGTTTAAGTAAACACGTTTACAAACGCGAAAGTGTACGGTTACACGGTAGTTGCTGAAAAGTGTGTTTAGCTCTAAAACCGATTGTCTACTGTCAACGAATGACTGTGTTGTTGATCTCTATTTTGTAATTGTATCCAGAAAACGCGGGATTTTCTCACTTGTTTATACAGCATTATCAGCAGAAATGGAATGTGTTTACATATTGCTCAATATGTTTTTACATATCGGGAATTCAAACAACACGCACAGTAAAATTTTTAAACTTTTTTTTTATTAATTTTTGAGCGAGAGTACCTATCTCAGTTTTAAGAAAATTAAGGTCAGGATCAATTAAAAAAATATATATATAATTATCTGTTGATTTTTTTTGTTGCATTCGGTAAAATATTACTCGAACTTGTGCCAGAAACACTTTCCATCTTGAATTTCTGCAAAAGACTATTTATATTCTAAACAGCCAATCAGAGGCTAATGTAGAAGATATGTCGATCTGAACTACTTTGCCAACCTGTTTAAGTTAAATGGGAAATGGCCTCGAACGAAACATGTTCAGACTGTGTGTAACCGCACTCAACAGCTGAACATGTTCACCTGAAGTAGTTCAGACTCCCGTGTAACCGCGCCCGTAGTTACGATCGGCATGAATGTCTAAAAATTACTCTGGAATCACTCGTTTAAACCATTTTCCCGCTCGTAAAAATACAGTTAAAAAAAAAAAACGGAAACAGAATTACTCATCCGTCCGCTACGTGTTCTTAAATGCTTTTCGTAAACAACCACCATTCGGCTATCTGGAACAGTATCCAAAACGCATGGTTTCTTCTGATGCCCTGTACATATGATGTGTGGCCTTTTGATTTTTGTAATAGATAATATCTTGGCGGTACATGGTGGAGATCGGTTGAAGCGAGAAAGGCGCCAAGCAGTCAGCGCAAGCGGCGAATGCTAGACGCGCCAATGCGTCGCCGCAGAACCCGCCTCCCCCCCCCCCCTTTTTTTCCCCTAGTTCCTCCTCCTACCCCCCCTCAACCAATGGTTGCTGATGCAACACCCTTCGCGACGGGCGAGCGCGCACGTTATTTATAGTTTCCGCCGCGGCTAACTAGATGGCGGTGCTGATGTGCTCGACCACACTCTCTACTCCCCCCCCCCTCCCCTTCCAACGCAATTACAGCTCCCTCCGCCACGCTTAATTAACGGCCAGAGTGCGCCGCGACCTGCTCAACTGGCGCTCGCCGCCCGCTCTTGCGGCTGCGCGCGGGAACTGCGCCGACCGTTGGCGGCTACGCAACTGCCCACACGCCTGGCGCGAGCTCTCCCGGCGACCAGTCAGGGTGTCCACAGTTAGTACTTTCATACTAGATCAAGTACTTTTATAAGTTTTTTAGTGGTCAAGTACAGATCTAGTACTTTTTTTCTTTAATATAATATTATTACAGTAACTCCAATAGTTTTATTATTAAGCGTAATTATTTTTTAAAAAACTATGGAATGTATGTGTGTGTTTGGTGTGATATATTTAAGTTAGAGCATTGCAATGTCATAATAACTTCCTAAATTGTTAAAAACCATAACAAATTATAATTTAGTACTTTTTTTTTATTCAAATCTAGTACTTTTTTCTTGCCTAAGTTGGTACAAATTTTTTTTTTTCCTTGTGGACACCCTGGCGGCGACCAGTGCAGCTCCCAGCTCGGATCAGTCTTGCGGTTTCATCGCGGATGTTGCAATTGCAGTTGCACTTTTAGTTTTCAACTAAATTTCTTGTCACGAATCACACCGTTAGAATTCGCTGCAGGAGCAGCTACGTTGATCATCGAATCATTCCATTTGCAGACCGAAATTTTAAACTGTGTGTAATGAAACGGCTCCGATAAAGCGAAAAAGACCTAATAACAATCCACGCGTTCTTATGTTGCAAATACACTTATAAAACTAGCTCGGACGCAAAATTTAAAGTAGAATTCTTAAACATAAAATATTAACCTAAGCAATTTTAAAACTCATAGGCTATTTTGTGTTTGCTTAAGAGGCCGTGTCAGTAAATGTTTATTTCCAATATTCTGCTCTAGAAGTTCTCTCTTTTAACAGTGAGATTTAGTGGCTTTTTCAACCGAAGGAACTGTAGCCGCAGCGCGTGATAAAGCTACTATACCCTTATCACAGGATTAGTGGGAAGGTTGACAGCTCGAGTTTACTCGACGAAAAATGTATCTGGTTCCTCGACAATCTGAGAGGAACACAATCTGACCGGCGGCTCACTAGGAAATTGCGGATGCAGGGATTCAGAATCAAGAAACCTCACTTATACAACTATGGCATGAGTCGAATCTAAAAATTTTAATACTTTAAACGTATCGGAATACAATTAATCTTCAAACATGTGGTAATTATTCTTTATCTGGATGTAATAGTCCGTGATAAATAATGTTAGTTGACATTAAAAAGTATACGAAATTCATCATGTAACGTTTTAAAAGGATAATAACATAAATGCATATGCTTAGATATTGCATGTGCATCACACACAATCTAAATACAATCTCACTTAAGTCAGACTACCTAATTTTTTACAATGCACCATCATACAGTTTAACAGAGGTAGGTGAACCTATTATCGACGTTGTTTCAAAGAATTTAAATTTACAAATATTATACTATTTATCTTAATACGATATGTAGCCTACCTTTATGAATACGAACTTACAAAAAAATTATTGAATTTATCACATTACACTTTAACATTACACAAGACTAAAACACTAACAAAACTTAATTTTATACATTGCTGTAGCATATTAGAAGACGAAATAACTCACAAGACTAACATTAAGAGGGCTGCATTACAAATTTACTTTACAGAGAAGAAAATATCCTTTCAAGATATTTCATTACCTCATTCATTACATAATACTGCCGTTGATGTGATCGTAGATATAAAGTATTTAAAAAATATATTCCATTATGTTTATGTAAATATTTTGAAAACGTTATTGCTTAAAGATGCTCATTATTTAAATAATAACGAATCTTTTACTTTTATGTACTGAACAAACAAAATACTTATAAGTTAATAAGAATAAGCTTAGTTGAGTAACATCTTCAATTTGTATTGAATTCAATGTACATATCGAAAATCATGTACAATGAATGCAACAGATTGAATTCAATAAATATTTGATCTTGTGAAACGGCCATAATATTGATGTAGATTAGGGACCGGAAAAATTCGCGGTTTCGACGGCCTTCAGGATAGACTGCACATTCCCCTGTACACTCGGGCAAATAACGGCAGCAGTGGCGTAGCGTGGGTGGGGCGGAGGGGGCGGCCCGCCCCAGGCGGCAGCCCGCGGGGGCGGGTCGCCGGTGAAGCGGGTTGAGATCTGATCTATGATTCATTCATTACATGTGTCAGACACACTATAATGTTCCATTTTTATCTAGAATTTTGCGCACCAACTATTTTTTAATATTTATTTAAAAGAAAAACTGCGAAATCACTGACAGAGCTCTTTATAACGTTTGTTTGTTTACATACGAACGGCAACATCGCATCACGCCGCGCCGCCCGGCGCGCGCGAGCCGAGTTGAGCGGCACAACTTATTGTGTTAATTACTCATACAAAATCTTTTGTTTCACGCGTCGGCCCGTGTCGATGCCTCTCTTTCGCACTCATTGAATTTAGTACTACGCATTGTACTGTAAAGTTTGACCTTAACCCAGGGCAAACCAAACAACTTCCGCAAACCGGGACACAGTAAAACTCATATATTGCCCCGTACCGCGAGCGCAGGTAAACCCAAAAAAATATTAAAACCCAAACTAATAGCAGGCTTAAAAAATACTAATAAGGTTGCGAACAGTGAGAGGAGGCAGCAAGTTAAAAAGACACAAAATTTATATGACAACATTTTATATATATATATATATATATATATATATATATCATAAAATCGTTTCATCACAAATCGGTGCATCCATCATAAAATACATACCCTATTACTACTTATAAAAATAGCTATATAATAATACTAAAAAAATACTTTAACAATTCCCCCGAAAAATTATAATTTGATCATATACTTCGGAGCTCCGAAAATTAAATATAATTACCAAAAAGGCGTTAAAAATATATAAGAACATAACTCCGATAGACTATCAAACTTGACTATATTGTCGATTGAACAACAAGAATTGGCTGCTAATATTGATTTTGACAAAGTTATTTCTGACTTCGCTGCTCATAAGGCCCGTAGAATCCGCTTGTAAAACCGCTCATCCTATTTTAACTTCAATAAAAGGTACCTCATTGCATGTGAAATTTAATTTTAATTAAGCACCTATAGAATGGGGGCGGCAAAATGGGTTTCCCGCCCCAGGCGCCGAGATGGCACGCTACGCCACTGAACGGCAGTTCATTTGCTGCTGACTTGTTAGTCGTCTCAGCTTGTTTGTCTGTGATTCGATCCTTCTTTGGTTGGTGTTTTATAATTGGTTGAGATTCGTCCAGATGAACAGTAAGCCAATAGCAAAATCATCTAAAAGGTATATGTATTTGACTTCTAGCCTATCGCCGAATGAATCCGCGAATTTTTCCGGTCTCTATTAATTATAGATGCTCACATGCATCGTGAGAGTCCGTATAAAGCCTATTACAATTCTATAAGTATACATTAAAATGCTTTTAAAATATACATGTGTAATATAATTAAAACTTGTTTAAGTAAGATCATCACAAAAAAAATGAAAATCCTTCAACAGTAAGTGATGTTTTATAAGATTTTAACAAAACACACTTACAATAAGGGAATACTAATCATACCACATAATTCAACACAAAATATACATTCCAGTAGGCGCTACGTAAAAACAACTTCTATTTTTATGCTGATAACTCTGCATTGTTTTATATATATCATTATTTTTAACTTTTAATATTCTCTACACATTAACTGAAATTACTTATTTACAGAGTCTTAGCTAATGTTGGTCTGTACCACATACAGTACGTACGATATCTCTACGCAAAACACATACAGTTCATTATTAGTAATATCAATTATATTTCATGAACATAATGAAATTAGTATAGGCCCTAGGTTGTTCACTGTTAATTGAGTACTTCTGAAGTATTTTCATTGTGAGTTAACATACATACCAAATGCCATTCTTCCAGTAAAGTTACAAAGAAGACAAGAAGATAATATAAATATGTATGTAGTACCATATTTTAAACCCCTATTAAATGAATAATAACTCAATCTCTATTCTGGACTATTAAGTAATAATTTTTATTAATGTTATTTATAACTTAAATAAAATGACAACTAACAAATTAGTAAAAAAATATAATTACGTGCGATATAGTGTGACATTTGTACTTGGACGGCAAACGAATATAATAAAATGTCTATGACAATGTTAACTTTACTCATTATTATGGAAAGAAACAAAATGGGCAGATAAGCATATTCTACGCTGACATTTAAAAATGCTCAATTTAAAATGAACATTCCAAGAAAATTTATTTTGTATCACCACAAAAAATCAAACTGCGGCGTCATTTTCCCGATGACAAACAAAAAAGTTGTATGGTCGCGAATAATACATTCGTATGGCGTCACATCAGCGGAATATTCCCTTGGCATAAATGTGTGAATTCTGTGGCACTAATGGAGAAGTAAACCTTCGCTCGAACACAAAAACAAATGAACGAACAGCTTTTTTTTTTTTTTTGATAAGATGTGTAATCGGAGACCCCTGGGGTGGTTGAAGAGTGTCAGGTCGGTCGCCAGACCAGATAGTAAAAGCTCAGGGGCTGAGGATAGAAAAGGCATATCTCCAAATTATTAAGTATAAATGTTGTCATGTAATAGTTAAAGACTTGATTACACCCAGGTTTATAAACCCATCATGATCATGAAGACACTGATCGGAAGGTAATGTGCAATACATTTCAATGGCGTTTTCAGTTTTTGCTAAATAATTATAAATATAAGCAAAATTTCAATGTATCTGGACAAATCAAAATATTGATAATATTATTTTCATCACAGAAATAATATATGATATGATAAATAAATTTGAAAAAAGCGGTTATGTTAAATGTATTGTATACTTTCAGTAGGCAAAATTTCCGGCCCCTACCTCTTATAGACTTTGAGAAAAACTGCCTTTTAAAATAACATTGATATAGATAGGAGCGCAAATTTGTGACACGGCCTCTTAAACGACAGAAATCAGTCTGTAAATACGTTCCACAAACAAACTTCAACCTTACTGAGCTGATTCAACATTTAATATTTAACAGTAAAAATGTCATTACAAAATTCATTTATTTTTCATGGCGTGTAATATATGTAAGATTACAATTTCTTGTATCTCTACAGTATGATGAATGCTGCGCTATCTCTACATTTCAATGTTAACTAAGAGTTGGAATGCCAGGATTCTAACGTATTTGTTAAGTTGTCATTACTTCTGTTTATGACTATAAATTCTAACGTTTAGTACTAAAGGATAGTTGTACCATTATCAAATTTAGTTTGGCACACCAATACGCTTATTACATACATCGATATTCGCGAAAGTTAATATATACGAATGAATCACATGGGTCAGCCATCTTTTTCGAAATTTCTGAGACTTCCACAGATTGCTGCAAATTGATGAATATTCGATTTTTTTCCCATGGAATTTAAATAATTATGTTTGAAATAATAATTAAAATACAAAATCAGTGTTAATTTTCGTAAGAAATACGAATTATTATCTCATATATATGCATAACTAACCATAGGCCCTACCCATGTGGTACTACCAGTAGCGGATCCAGAGGGGGGGGGGAGGCTAAGGGGCTGAAGCCCCCTCCAAAAGCATCTGGGTCCACTATTGCTTTAGTGTTTGCCTTGATAAAGCCTAGCCTCAGCTGGGTCATGCCCCTCCCAAACCAAAATCCTGGATCCGCCACTGGGTACCACAAAATTATTTCTTGGCAACTGGTTTTCCAAAGGAATCTTTTGTAAAAGTACAAAAAAAAATGTTTTTTTTTTTTTTTCCTGGGGCAAGACTCTCGCCAGACGAGCGCGACACGTCAGCTATTACGACCACCCGAGGACCCGAACGCTTCCGAATAGTTCCGTCTCAGAAAGACGTCCAGTGCACATTGGTGCGTGCTGCACGACGCAATGACGCACGCGGCGCGGGACGGACTCGCGAGGCGGGCAGTGGTTTCAGCGACCCCTTGACCCCCCGCGCGGCATTCCTCGCCCGCCTCCAGTTGACCCCAGTTGGGTGCCCGCTGCTCGGCGGCAGCTGCCAGGGACCGCCTCGGTCGCCTTCCGACTCGGGGCCCGTCAGCACCGTCACGTGCCGTCTTCAGATCTCTGCTTAGCAATCTGCGACGTGGCCTTCCAGGCTGCCAGAAATGTCTGCCAATTTAAACTTTCTTTACTTTGTACCACTGGTGGATACAGGAACTTTTTTTTTGTGTGTGGGAGGGTGGATGATGTGTAACATCTAACCTCGGTTACCAGCAATTCCATATGTTCTCATGTTGCAAATACACTTATAAAACGAAAACTCGGACACCAAATTTAACGTAGATTTCTTTAAAAATAAATAAATAAAACGCTGGGCGTAATAAATATACGGAAAAAATATATCAATTTTAGGGGGGAAATGTGAAAAAAAAATATGATAGCAACTTTAAAAATACGTTCCTATTATTTATTAATGATGTTCGGACGAACATGGTGTCATAGATTTTTAACATTTTGTGGGTTATCTAAAGCATTACGAACGTAAAGCTATATTTCAGGTATTTATCAAACTAAAAGTTATATTCCAATGTATCCCTGTTTTGTACTTTATTTTCGACAAGGAATTTTATTAAAATATTACTCATTTTGTTAAAATTAATTAAACAGTTGCTACTATAAAGTTTTCGCACAAGATAGAAGTTTCACTTCTATGGCATTACTAAAATATTAACCTAAAATTAACCTTTATGTCTGCAAATTTGTTTTTGACTAAATGACTGAAAAAGACTGTAAATACTTCCTACAAACAAACCCTAACCTTATTGAGCTCATTCCACATTATTATAATATTAAAATATAATTAAAAAGTAAAAATAAACTCCGTATGGCGAGATTTGAACTTCGGCCTTTTAGGTTTACAAACGCGCGTTATACCACTAAGCTATCGGGACAATATTTCTGTTCAGTTATCATCAACAATGTAAGTGCACTATTCTAATGTATTTTCAAACTTGGGACTACTTTTTACGATGACTATTTTAGTTTAACGAATGTGTTCCGAGGTAGGTGCACTATTATAAAGTTTCATTTGGTACACCAATACGTTTGGCAAGTACCCTCAATTTTTTTTTAAAGTCACTAAATACGGGTTTATTTTGTTACACGTGGGTACGCCATCTTTGACGCACATTTCCGTTAATCGACTTCCGTTCTATTTTCTCAAAATTACTTCTACCGACTGGCGTATACCGAGAGCTAAGATGTTTACAGATCAAATATTATATTATTTAAAACTTTAATACGTGTTTTCAAAAAAGCATACATTACTATTGTCACCAGTTGAAATTGCAGGTGTTGTAGTAACAGCACACCTTGAATCTCCCAAAATAACATACTGACTTTGAAGATATTTTTTCTCAGCGGTGGCTGGAGGGAGGGTGGAATATACGTATCTGCTACGGGTAATGCTAGAAGAAAAAGTAAACCTAGGTTTACCCGGGTTAACTTAGCTCTATCAAAGTTTGTTGGGTAAAATCCGAATCATCACTAAAATGCATTTGAATTGGCTTTCACCCATGTACCTACATCTAAGTCCACCCAACGCTGGCTGGGTAATGTTAAGCGTTGTGTCATTTTTGAGCACGTTAGATAAGGTTATGTTAAGTTAGATTAGGTTATGTTAGTTAAGGTGGTAATGAACTAAAGTTATCAATCATTTCTTTTTTCTAACATTCGGGTAAATGCCGATTTCAAATTTATTTCAGTGATTATACATTTGTATGTGAATAGTACGACTTAAAATGTAAAAAAAAAGGAGAAATAAAGACGTGTGGACTTAGATGTTAGCTCTGTAAGTGTAAGTTATTTTGGTATGTGAACACTGTGATTTTAAATGTCAAAATGACTCATAGACTTGTGAAACAGACTTTATAAGTGTAATGTTTGTTCGATTGGAGTGTTTTTTTTTCTAGACAATACTCGCATACTTATTATTCTCAATTATTATATTTTGTTCATTTTAAATATTCATCTCTATCTATACATACTAAGCAAGAAGTTTCTGTCGCGTGTAGACCCGCCGCACGCAATTTTTTTTTCTTTATGTATTCAGGCGTTTCCATTTTTGTGCAACGGTGTTTCTTTTTCTGAGATTTTTGCCGTTAAAATTTTATCGGTGGACGCGAAACTCCTGCCAGAATACGTTTGAACCAAAAGTCACTCTCGTTAAGAATGTCAACTAGGCGGTGTTGCTCTCCAAGAACGCGGGTCCAGCACGTGGCTGGCTGGCTCGCCGCTGACGTCACTCGTGCCCTTGACACGAGAACAAGGGCTATTTTTAGGAGCGGCGCGCTGATTGGCTGGAGGGACAGCTGGCGCGGCTCGACCCACGGGGCGCCGCGCTAAGTGGCGGGCACGCGGCTGCGGCGTTGCCAGTTTTGTCAGACCCACCACAGTTATGGCATGTGTACCTGAATGTGTGTGCCAAAGTTATGGTGTACTAGCTGAAGTACCCGGCGTTTCCTGGTCTAAACACATGTTATAAGTAGGGACACCTTTATTTCGCGAATACATTTTGTGTCAAGGTATTTCACAAAATACTGTAGCTTTTCTCCTGTGGTTATTGGCTGAGGTCGGCGAGAGGTGTCGTCCCGCTCTTGACGGGGCCAATGAGAATGTGGTCACCGTACTGCTGCACCCTCATAATTTTCCATGACTCTTAGAAATAGCTACAGTGTTTTGTGAAATACCTTGACATGAAATGAAATCGCGAAATACAGGTGTCCCTAGTTATAAGGAACATCACTACCGAGTTTCAATCCTACAGGACACACGCTTGAAAAAAACCTGTAAATTTCAATTTTAAAGTCCCATTGATTGCACAATCTCGGTGCATCAGGGCTACGCATCAGTTAAACCCGGCACGCCAATATTCAGCTTCATTTTCTGGGAAGGCAGGCAAGCCCTAGGCAAAACGTGGACGGACGCACCAAACGATAGCACGTTACAAATTCAAGGCAATTGACGAAATTCTAAACTAAACTGTTATTAGTGCCTTTAGTTCGCTAGCAACCGCGAGCTTCACACAGAGATTAAAAAGGGATACAAATGGAGCAATATTACTGGTTAATATTAAAAGTCCAAAACGAATCTTCATAATACAATCTTCTCCAATTTAACCTCCAACACAGGTACAGCCGACACATTTGTAAACAAATAGCCCGCATATTTATAATTGTAACGTGTAGTACATTGAAATCTGCCTCACCTTATGGCTTCACCCCCTAGTCCAAAATCGAACCTTATGCTCCATCTGAATATTTCTCTAACCTCTGGCTTCACTAAGCGGATGTGTTTCGCCAAGGAGAAGTATAGGAAGTTGCCAGACCTAACTATATGCCCATGTGGCAGACAGAGAGTGAAATGACAAGAACTCACTATTTGTGTGTCTATCACCTAACTTCTATGATTTTCTATTATAAAACTGAATTGATCCATTTTCATTCCCTTAGGGATGGAATTTCATAATTATATGTAGTCTATTTCACTCTCAGACCCATAAACTATGTTGATCCGTTGCTACGTTGCTGCGTGAAAGAACTAACAGACAAACACACGTTGACATTTATAATATTAGTAGGGAAGTATGGATTTACCATGGCATGGTTTAAAAAAAAATACCCAATGTTGCATTCGAAGAGTCGCAAAAAAAAAAAAGGAGGGCTGGTTTTAAAATTGAGTTTTATTCTTCGTCAAACAGCGAGTTCGTTATGGGTGGGAAAACGCTCAAATTTTCGTTAACGAATTGTACATAAATAGGGCCGGACTGATAACTTTTTTAATTATGCATGCGATATCAATGTTGCACCACAAAGCCGCCTCGCACAGTGATCCTAATGAAGAATGAAAATGGCTAAAACAATAAATGCTAAATGTCTGGGTGATCGTCATTTTAGCAGATGTTGCCGCAACCCATACGTATTGAATTTTTACGGCCTTTGAATAATTTCGAAAGATGCGATCCGAATGCTTGTGCGCAGATTTATTTTTAATTTAAGAATTTTTTTTTACAGTCGGTGGAGTGAGTGGAGGTGACATCATTGGAGCGCAACGAAAGTGCGGAGCGTTCGATGACATGTTTCAACTATAGAAAACTGGCATACTTGGAATTGAATATATTTTTATACTAAGTCGCATACTTGCACACATTCTTATACATTTTTCATACATCTGTCTTGCGAAGTTTCACTTCTAAAACGCACGGGGCGGTCACACACCTGAGTTTTTTTTTCTCAATGTGCAATTTTGCTTTTTCCATAATTTTTTTTTAATCGCTATAGATTAACGAATCACGTTACGCGTTCTATAATTTTTGCTTCAACATTTGAGTTAGCTACGAAAACACGCAATGACAGAAATATTTACAAATTCAGACCGTAATAATAAAGCTTGAGTTATATTTATGCCGCTCTGTCAACGTGTGAAAGGGGTGATTAGTGTCACCTCGCCACTTTACGTCACGTTTAGCTGGACGCGCCAGCACCGCGGCAGTGTGGGGTGAAAAGTGGCGCTCGCGATCCCGCACGCGCTTTTTTGGACGCATCACGCGCCGCAGAGGGCAGCTACCAAATGACGCGCGCTCCACGTAAAGCATGAAGAATGGCTTAGCGCGCGCTGTTTCGAGTCCTCGGCGAGATATTGCGGCAGGTTTGTTTGATGAAGTAGCGCAGTTATATGCACTAGGGCTATCGGAGAGAGTGGTTGTGGGTTCGAGTCCCAGGTAAGGCATCGTCCTAATCGTACTCTCGAAAGTCAATGTCGACGAAACTCTCAAAACAAAACTGCCAATATCGATTTAAAAAAAAAATGTGAGCGAGTCTTTCAGTAGCTACTCGCCAGAGATGTGTAACATCGAACCCCGGTAACGAGCGAATTCATGTGTTCTCATGTTGCAGATGCACTTATAAAACAAAACACGGACACGAAATTTAACGCAGAGTTCTTTTAAAAAAAAATGCCGTGCGTGATAAATACAAGAAAATTGTGTTTTCAAATACATTTCTGGACGCGATTCACACGTAGTTTCCGCAACCGTCACCAGAATTCGCTGCCGGAGCAGCTACGTCAACTATCGAATCATTACTTTTTGGAGACCGAAATTTTAAACTATAAAATGGGTTCCGATAAAAGCGGAATACTTAGAGAAAAAAAACCGGCTTAGAACCTGATTTTCGATTTAAAAAAACTGCCCATCTTGTTAAAAATACTTAAAACAGTTAATAATCTAGAATTTCCCTTTGTCATTGTGAATTTTGGTTCGCGCCATCCGACACAAATGGCAGCACCGCGGTCGTTGAACATTTCCGTTCCTTGACCTCCGTCGCATTCAGAAAAATATTGCTCCTACCAAATGTCGTGTACCAAGAGCTAAGACGTTACACATCAAAAAACATAATGATATGTAAAGCGAATTCCGAGACGTTGGCGGTCGCGAGGTCGCGAATCGTGCGCGCGCGGCTCGGAATGGAGAAGAAGGAGGTCCGCGCGCTTCAGGGATTCAGCGAGCGCGACCCGGCCGTTCCCGCGGCGCGGCGCGGCACGCACTCCCGAGGAATCCCTGGTAGCAACGACCTTGCGTGGCGGCGCGGTCGCACGGGGGCAGCGAGGGGGGGCGTGTTCGCAGGCGAGGCACGCGGCTCACGGAGGGACGCCGAGCGGTCCCGGGGAATACCAAACCAGCCTCCGAGGGCTTCTGGGAACTGCACACTCCGCTGTCCCCAACCTCCCCTTCCGCGGAGAGGCTGCCGGCACCCGCCCTCAGGGGACGTGTAACACCTTAGCGTTTTGGTGGGATTGATTTCGTGAATGGGACGGAAATGTGTAACACCACGCTGCTGCAATCTGTGGCGGAAGGGGCGAACAAAAATTCACTAATGCAATTTGCTTCACATATCATTACGTTTTGTAATGTGTAGCGTCTTAATTCTCGGTATACGGCAGGAGTAATTTCGTGAATGGGACGGAAATGTGTAACCACGTTGCTGCAATCTGTGGCGGAAGGGGCGAACAAAAATTCACTAATGCAATTTGCTTCACATATCATTACGTTTTGTAATGTGTAGCGTCTTAATTCTCGGTATACGGCAGGAGTAATTTCGTGAATGGGACGGAAATGTGTAACCACGTTGCTGCAATATGTGGCGGAAGGGACGAACTAAAATTCACTAATGCAATTTTGCTTCACATATCATTACGTTTTTTGACGCGTAACGTCTTAATTCTCGGTATACGGCAGGAGTAATTTCGTGAATGGAACGGAAAAAATGTAACACCACGTTGCTGCCATCTGTGGCAGAAGGCGAGAACAATAGTTCACAAAGACAATTTGCTTTACATATCATTACATTTTTTTTATGTTTAACGTCTTAGCTCTTGGTATACTGCGTTCGATAGGAGTAATTTCGCGAATGGGACGTAAATGTGTGTGTGACCACGGTACTGCCATCTGTGTCGGATGGCGTGAACCAAAGTTCTCAAAGGAAAAGGGAAACTCTAGATTATTAACTGTTTAATGCATTGATTTTGATAAGATGGGCAGCATTTAAATCAAATTCCCGGTAAAAAAAAAAATCACGTCCAAAGCCGGGGTTTCGTATTTTGACAAGTCTTTTTCGCTTTTATCGGAGCCGATTCATAATACGGTTTAAAATTTTGCTCTGCACGTCGAATTATTCGATAGTCAATGTAGCTGCTCCGTCAGCGAATTCTAGCGGCGAGTGCGGAAACTACGTGTGATTTACTTGAATACACAACTGACGAATATTTATAACGCTCGGCATTATTTTAAAGAATTCTACGTTAAATTTCGTGTCAGATTTTCGTACTTTTAAGTGTATGTGCAACATGAGAACACATGGATTTACTTTTTAACGGGGCTAGAAGTTACACATAACTGAAGTACTAAAAGGGCCACTTACTTTTTTATTTATTTAAATCCTAAAAATCGAAGACTTCATAAAACAGAAATATTACTAATAAAGAATGCATTATTTGAATTATTATTTTAATGGGGAAAATGTATTTCAAACTTTTATTTGGACCTGTGCCAAAGCTAGTTTACACTGTATGTCATGGAGAACCCCCCCCCCCCCCCACACAAAAAAAAATATATTAAGAAATGAAAATACAAACACACTGTAAAAAGTAAAAATCAGATTATGTCAAAAGTTAAATACATAGAGAGCACTTGAGTATTTCACGGAATAATAATTGTCAGAAAATAATATCACCAACATAGGCGGACACAAGGGGTGATAACGACGAGAAAATTGTAACGATAGTAGACTAAGTACAGACAGAAAACGACCTTGTTTCACGCAGCGACAAACCCTAACGATGATACTGCTTTAAGTTCATGCTGGTTTTGTTTTGATAAGTTATTGCTTGAACCACGGATATTTCGACGGGTGGCAAAGTAGACTTTAACCTCCAAAAATGCTGCCTTCTTGTCGACCAACGAGCATTAAAAAAAGAAATACTATTATATGAAAACAATTAAGAGTCCATCCTGGGGTGAAATGAAACTGCGAAGTGATCTCGGCTCTAGGTAACACGTCGCACAGATGGGCACAGAGGCGTAAGGTGACGGGAACTCCGTGATTATGGCGGGCCCTGGACCATTTACATACCGACCGACTTAGTGTTTGGAAATGTGAGTCGTACCGGTATGCTGGGAAGGAACCCGTGACATCTGCCACGTGAGCCTATGCTAGAGATCACGGCCTCCGAGCACTCTCCAATGATACACAGTAAAAAAAAAATATTTTCACATAATATTCCTTGGGAAACCAGTTGCCAAGAAATAGTTTGGATACTACAAGAAAGATATGTTACTTTTTATATCACAGGGCTATGGGTATTTTTGCATATATGAGATACGTAATTCGAGATGATATAGGGAATTTCTTGAAAAAATTGGCGCATAATTTTATAATGCCTCGAATACGCAAAAACAGTTTCAGTTTCATACCATTCTCTATGATTTTCCAAGAATGATTAACGCCAGTCGAGCTTACCTCCCGGGCAGTGTTACAGTCTGAAGTGCGGCAATGTTGCTAGCACGTGGAGTCGTTTTAGCGGGAAACATGAGTCTCTTTGTGCCCGTACCGTGGACTGGCACTGAAGGGCATGCTCGACCGTACCGAGGAGACAAAACACTTACAAAAACAAAGAAAGTTAATTTTTAGGTCACAGTCTAATAGCTGAAATTGGTTCACTGAATTTAGTTAACCTTTATTTTAATATTGTGAAATTGTACCTGTTATGTAGATATTAAAAATAACTCCATACACAGTGAAATCAGCTCGTAGTTACGGATGCAGCAAAACGGCTCAGGAAACTTCGATGCAATTCTAGAAAAGAAAACTTTTGCGCAGAAACGGTGTCGTTTGGAACCTGGATTTATTCCTTCTGCGTGTTTGATTTTTTTTATGATCCTGTTCAGCTGAAGGATCGCAGACAACAGATCGGCCGGTGCACGCACGACGCAAGCAGGATGGGGAACTTGAGGGAGGATTTTGTTCGCCAGCAGCGGCCGTGTGCCGGAGAGCCGGACTGTGCTGCCGCGCGGGATGTCGCGAGGCGCGCGATTTGTGGTCCACCCCTTCCCCCTTCCTCTATCCCCCCTCCTGATTGCGGTGACCGGACACGTCCGTGCTTCCCACGCACCGCCTCCGCGAACAGGAGCCCCGAGCGGCAATGGTGCCCCGCTCGCTGAAGGGGAATTCTCATGAGGCGAGGGTCGCGTGTTTCATTCCAAACCTCTCCACCCCTCCCCCCTCCCCCCCCATCACTTACCAAGGCTCACACTCATTCACGAGCATCGAGTTACTACGTAAGTGGTTTGCAGCCCATTGCAATCCTTCTGCCTTCCGCGATACGTAGGGGCAGGCATTTTTCGCGAATAAATCTTAACGCCTATCAGACTGCAAACAAGGTACCTATACCCGCACCAGAAGTTTCTTCCTTGTGATTGGCGGCCGTCTGTGAGAGAAGTCGTTGCCTTTTATGATCTAGCCACTCAGGACACGTTTGCTTCCCCACTGAATTGCTGTGATTGGTGTTGTAACAATCGACATTAGCCTGAAAAAAAAATTCACCCAATCACAAAACACAGTCGATGCTACAGTGTTTTAACTTATAACTAATCTCGGAATCTTTTCGCGAAATATGCATGGCCCTAGCGATACGTTAACATTACCTTGAAGACGTTAATAGCTGCTGATGCACCGGGCTAAAGGTTTGTTTGCCCCCCGCAAAACACGTGTCCGTGGATTACGAAATAAGTACGTGGAGTTTATTCAAGCCAATATTTTGTTGTAGAGAAAATTATTGCTGATCCAACAAAATGATATCGTCAAACCATATATTTTGCTAGGGGTACCAAATATTATTGTTATATATCAAATTTGTTTCGTAGTATATAAACAAATGTTTATTTGTATAGAAGGAAAAAAGTTCAGTATTATCACCAAATTGTAACCAAAATAACTATAACATGCCATTGCTTTTAGACTATTAGGCCCTAACCATATTTAATCCAGAAATCTGCTGTAGGATTAACTTATCATCATTATTGATCTGCCTTGGAATAAAGAAACGATACTTAGAGGTCTTCAAGTTAGAACTATGGCTTTGTTCACGAGTCATAGTAATTTATTGTTTTCTAGTTATTAGGATTATACTTAAGCTATACAAATCACATGCCGAATTTTATGCCTAAATTTTCGCTCTTTATGAGTTCCAACATCTAAATAGATAATAACGCGGTGAAAATATTTCTTCAAATTAATAGAGCAGGATAGCCTTAAGTGAGCCATAAGCTTTATGTGGGGCAGTCCCAGAATTATTCATTATTTAGATAAATCATTGTATTTAAATCACAACTATCAGATTATTGTAAGACACTGTCGTCGCAATATTCACATCACAACATTTACAACACTCTTAAACATATTACTGTACAAAAATAATTTCGCTGCACTCACATCATTGAACTCAGTCCACGCACCACACATATCACAAATTGCACAGATAACAGAACTCATTCAGTCGCTGGTCTGGATGATCTACTCCAGCTTTGCTGATGATGGCTTGCAGGAAACGTCTGATTTCGTTACCTTAAATCAGCGCTCGCGTTAAGGGACCCGCCTCGTCAGGGGTGTATCTGTGTTAGCAAGGCAGGATGATAAGCGCGACGCTGTTGGTATTTCTAGCTCGTTATCGCCTCTAAGCGCAAGGCTCTGAACTGGTGCGCAGTGTTCTCGTCGTGCATGCGACAACTTTGAGATGTGAGTGGTGATCGTAACATTATATAACGTAGAAATGAAGATAAAAGTGTAATGCAAGTCCCTTAATCGCTTTCAAGAAACTGTAACGGTTTTTTATACCCAAACATTACTCTGATATCCGCTCCCGTCATATAAGGAGATCAAATATACACCAGTTTTTACGTTTAATCATATGCTTTTAAACACAGAGTTTCATTAATATCGGTCCAGTAGGTTTTGCGTAATGCTAGAATAAACAGACAAACATACAGACACGCTTCTGTAGTTTTATTGTTATATCTCAGACTTCCTTCACCATAGAGAGATAAATATATACCAGTTTTAAGTCAGATCATAAGCTTTTAAATACAAAATATTTTTATCAAAATCGGTCCAGTGATTGTTGCGTCAACTTCTAACAAACAGCCAAATTACAGTTCTGTCACATTCCTTTTTTCACACCTCATTCATCTTTTGTGACCTCAATCCATACGAGGATTAAAACCCCATTAAATATCAGTTCAAGTCCCAAGCACGCAGCACAAGAAATATACTGCTTATTTCAGATGAAGCACAAAATATCCTTAGACTATATTGACGTAGTGGCATGCACACAAACATATTTTAAACAACGGTCAATATGAATTGCAAAGAAGAGAAAAAAAATAAGTAAGAAAATGAAGATTTCGAAAGCTTTGAAACACCTCTGCCGCTACAATTAACGACCGCCATAGTCATAAAATGATGATTCCTTGTACAAAAGTCTCGTCGTTTTCCAGCCGGTAATCAAACAAAGGACCACAATTGTTAAGTCTATGCAGTTGCTCCTCGCCTATCTCAAACAAGAGCAAGTCTGTGAGGAAGGCGCACGATGAATAAGTTACTGCTTCTTGAATGAAGGGGAACTGGGGAGACCATTGTGCCCGTAATTAATAACAGGCGAGTGAAGAGTTCCCGAGAGCTACGCGGAAGACTCAATTACGTCTTAATTTACGAAACATGATGCAGTTATTCGAGTGAGACGGCGTTAAGAGAGGTTCTCCTGCAAGGCTATAGTGCTCGTCGCTGTCTGTGTTCAGTTTGTAGAGGTTGGTTTACAGGGGCAGTATTGCGTGACTTCGAGCGGTAACCCGCCTGGCACAACTGTGGAGCGGGTTGCATGCCGCAGGCGCACACTGTCGTGCTGCGCTGGAAATAATAATAATGCGTTCACTGGAGGCTACATTATCGGAAAGCCGAGACCTCTTTCAAAACAATTCCGTCTCTGTCAGTATGCTTGCAACTTTCCAGTTTGGACAAGTTTCAGCGATTAATCTGTCTTAACTCACTCCAGTGTATCATGGCCAAAGGAAAATTATCAACGTCCTTAATTTGAAAGTTAAAAACTTTAAACTCGGCCAAACTGTCCTAAGTTTGGGCATTATCAACCAAGCATTTACATGCCAATGTCGACGAAGTATTCGTTACCTGACGATGGTAGCACATTCTAGACTCTTTGTTCTTATTAAGATTAAAATTCTTTCTAAATCGTAGTTTTCTTTCACAATACGTTTTGAGTTTTTAAGTGAAACAATTTCCATAGCATGATCTCTACTAACTTTAGCTTGATGGCATTTGATAGACATTTGAGAGATATTCATCGGATAAATAAAACACTTACCCACTTTAGAAAAGGTGAATCTTTTCGAGAAACAAAAATTTGTATATGTTTTTAAAATAATTCTCAAAATTAACAACATAATACAAAGGCTAAATATTTAAAAAAAAATATGACACTTTACTTAGAAAGCAGAAAGAGTAATTTTCTATTAGTGCTCTTTGTATGGGTGTTTTCTAAAGTAGCGACAATAGATGCTCATGATATCTACTTATTCATCAAATAATTCTGCGTGATTCTTAGCTTCCGCAACGCCTCATGTGATTCCTTAATTTAATATTTTATTAGCCATGTAAGCGTATTTACTATCCAATTGTTAGTATAGGTTCACATAGAAAATTTCGAGATAGATTTGATAATCTATAATAATTATTTAGCGGAAAAATAACTTTCCTGGTGGGCCGAATTATCCTTGCTGTGTTTCAGCGCTCGGGGTCTCGTCATATGAAGGCTATTCTCAAATATAGTTATTCTATAGTTAATTGTTTTCTCTCATTCTAATCTTAAATTGGTTATAAATATGATTATCAATTAAATAAGCATGTTTAAAAGCTTTTAAAGAAACTTATAGGATAAGATTCCGTGCATGAATTGAGAGCTTAAATTCGTTTGGTTTACAAATTTGAACTAACCTTTTATATGTGGCCTTTGTAGAAAACCTTCTTTGTGTTTAGTATTTAATTAATAACGCAATAAAAAATGGGTGCATATATTATTTACGTGCGTTAGAATTTATGTTTACTTTGTGTAACAAAAACTAACCTGAATTTTGTATGCAAATAATTAATAGAAATAAAAAAATGACTAGAGTGGTATTATGAATACGGTTGATAAGTAAAGATTAAATTTAAAAATAAATATTCAAAATTCAACATTATTTTATACAAAAGTATTAAATTAATTATTAATTTAAGTAAAATAATCAAAATAACTTTAATTAATAATGAAAATAAATAAGGTTAAATGTGTATTCTAATTTATTAATTTTGATTATCTATTAAATAATAATGTAACATTTTATAATTTAAATAAATTATACATACGAAAACATAACCTAACTTATATAAATAAACTTGAAAATTTTATATATTGTTACGAATCGCGGGTTCGTAAAGGATAGCCCAATTAAAGATTTTATTACACACACAGTTTTATTTATTGCCACTATTTACATTACTAGCAAATAATCTAAAAATGCCAATTAATCAATTATACTTAAAAATGTTGTTTCCTCAGTCACTCGTTTTTACACACCGCACACCTCGCTGGGCCGCACCTCTGGTGCAACTCTCGCCGCAGCGCCCCTCGTGGTCCTCCGTCGCAGGACTCCGCCGCCGCCAACACACTTGCCTTCGCCGAGGGTCCGCTCAACACTTCGCTCGGGACTCCGCCGCGCCCGCGACACTATCGCCCGGAACTGAACTCTCCGCCCTGGAACCTTCGTCCAGGGACTTCACCGCTCTATCGCCCGGAAACTCCGCCGCGGGAAAACTCCCGACTCCACTCACTCACTCACTCCCTGCCCTGGAACCTTCGTCCAAGGACTTCGCCACTCTGCCGCAACCGCGGCACTATCGCCTCAGAAACTCCGCCGCGGGAAAGCTCCCGCCTGAACTCTCTCCTCAACTCAACTCTCCACTGATTCTGAGGCGCTTTTATATCAGCCCAGACACCTTCCAGAACTCTCGAGCGCGGCTGCGGCCAGTCGCGTCATTCCGCGCCGACCCGACGGCAGAAATCTCTCGAAACACGTGCCGGCGGCTCGCGTAACTCCGCAGCTGTGAGGTGTCAGGTGTCTAAGCTATCAGCGCCGCGCGGGGAGCGGATAGAAGGAGGAAGGGGGAGAAGCGACAATCCTTGTTATCTTCCAGGCACACGTGGCGCGTCTCATGTTGCGGCGGCCGCCAACCAGCTCTGCACCTGCACGTGTCGTGGCCTTGCTCACGTTCGTAACAATATGAACACGATTTATATCACTAATATTCACAATAAAAATATGTTTTAAATTAAATAGAATAGTATTCAATATCAATCAATAAAATAAATTTAAAAGCACGTAGGTATATAATTTTTATTTGTATATAGCCTTATTTTCATTCTGGGAAAATTTTGTTGCATGGTGCGCACGCATCGTAAAAAGTCACTCTCATAATTTTTTTGATAAAGCACTTAAAGAAGTATAACTTGAAAAGTAATTATCCCATAACCCTGGACATTTCCGATTTATATTATTTTTGGGAAAACCCTATTTCAATTGAATTATTAATTGTAGCCAAAAAAATACGACAAGGCAACATAAAAAAGTTATTAACAAATTATATACTGTGTGATTACACGTTCTGAATTCATTCTATCGACAGAAGAGTACGCTAAATTTCATTAGTGGTGTAATTGTGTGTGTGTGTGTTTGGGGGAAAAAAAAGGGGGGGGGGGGTTAAAACCACCGTGCCCACTGTTTGCTTTCAAATTCTTTTATTTTGTTAGTGGGAATCATATATTTTTTTCAAGGATTTGAGGAGTGATATTATACACACGCCCCTGGATATAGGGCTCAAATATAAATTCGGCCGGTCAAGGCTCGCCGCCAGACAGGTCGAAGGCTGCAATGGTGAGTCCGTCAGTGCTTAGCAGTCTGTGACGCGGACCGCGGCGATGTAGCGGGGAGCCCGGGACTGTTCTGGCGAGTTGGAAACGCGGCAGTGGTGTTCCCTCGGGGTGCTCCGGTTCCCCCACACCCGTTCCTTCCACCCGTGTTTCCGTTCTCATCTCATCGCATCTCGATACCGACGAGACGTTAAGCTACAGTCAACTCCTTCCTCCAAAACATCCATTCATTCATTTGACGTCTGTTCAATTAATAGGACCCCAGAGACGAATCACTATCGCGATGAACAATCCCCAATGTTAACTCGTTTTGCTCGCAGTGATTCTGGGAAACCACAAAAGATTGGTTTTCCCAGAATTCCCGCCGCTGTCTCGTCTCGTCTCGCCCAGGAAGAAGGAAGAAGGAGAGCGAAGATTTGCCTCGAGATCTCGCTCCACGTTCGAAAACGAACGTCACGCCCACCGGCGCCAGATGTCGTGCCACGCCGGCGAGGCCCTCCCCGACAAACAGGTATCGTCACGCCACTGACTCGGTAGGTATTCCGTGCGCGGCTGGCCGGCTGGCTCGCAGCCAAGGAAGAGTTCGCGAGTGGCGTCTGGGGGGGGGGTGGAAGGAGAGAGTCTTGGTTTGCGTGTTTGTTGCCGTCTTCTCCTCCCCTAGGAGACCCGCTACTTCCTGGACTAGATAACGCAATAAGGCTCTCCGCCCGCACCGCCGCGCACGTAGCTCGACTCCGTGCGTCGCGGCGTGCTCCCCGGGTCGTCGTCGGCGCGGCGGGCTGGCGTGTTCGCGGCTGCTCCCGGGAGACGGGACCCGGGTGGTCGCCGGCAGAGGAGACTCGGCGCCCCAGAAAGCCAAGTTCGCCCCTCAAGACGGCGAATGGCGACAACAACAGCATCTCCTCAGTCCCCGGGAGAGGCCAGTAGCGCTTCGCGGGTCCCGACAGAACTCGACACTTCCAGCTCGTTAGATGAACTTTGCGGAACACGGCCACTCTTCGGAAGCCCCGGAATGCGCGCATACTCGGTGGGATGTTGGAGGCGGGAAGATGCGCGGCCGAAAAGCAACCAGGGCTTATACTGGAAATGAGTCCCACAACGCCGCAAGTGAACAGGAGAAGTTGAGCTTGCGTGAACCCCGCCCGTCCGGCCACACGTACGAAACCACGCTGAGGGCGGATGAGTTTGTGTTTCTGTTTATCATTTTTTTAACTGTACTTTTAGAACTATGAAAGTGTTTTCAGACTAATTTTCATGTATGAAACTTCCAGTAGAGATTCTTGAAAACACTCGCTGGACTTGCAATACACCTTCATCTTCATTGTGTTTACCACTCAAATCTCATATTTTCTCTGTGCACCAATCCACAGCCTTGCTCTTAGGGGCGATACCGTGCTAGGTGCACCACAGAGCGTGACACTTATCATCTCGCCCCTCTAACACAAATACACCTTTGACTAGGCCGGCCTCTTGAAGCTGGCAAGATATGCGCGGCTATCGTGTTTAAAAACACTGTGAAGGAAAAATCCCAAGCAGTTGTAAATTTGGTCTCATCTTAGGGAAATAATATATTCTCCTTGTCGCCCTTGAAAAAAAAAAAATTAATGAATCTATTGGCATGGTTTTGCCAAAAGAAAGAATAGTCTTTTTGAACTGCCTAGTAAGACATACATAGTAAGAATACAAAACGTTTTTTATGTCCAAGAATTTATTTTAATTGAATTGGTATAAATTAAAATTAAACCATCTTGAAGAACCAAATAGTCCATCGGCATCTCCAGTGGTTATGCGAGTGTTTTATTCTTTAAAGTGTGAATACATTGATAAACAACATATTAACAGGAATAAGATACGCAACGTTGGTTTTGGATGAAAAAAGAAAACATCGATAAAGTTAAATAAAATGTCTAGTAATATCAAGTTTATTATATTATAATTAGGTGTGTTAATTAGTGTGAATAACTAAAAAAAGGGGGGGGGGGTGTCTGTAAAGTCAGTTTACGGACGATAATTTTACGTGCTAACGTTATAAGAAAGCATTGATGAAAAATTGCTTACTTTTTAATTTTCAAATATTATTTACAGTTTTTACAAATTTAATTTAAATAATTTGTTTAAATATAATCACGAACAATTAGTTAAAAAGCCCGCCTTAACCTGTTTGATATTATAGAAGATTTTCTCGCACGGTGGTTGGCCGGTTCTTGCACGTTCGGCTCAGGCGGAACATGACAATGAGTCATGCTTTTTCGTGCGTGCAGCCGGCGTTCATCGATTTATAAGACGTTATCACGTCAAAAATTGAATGTCATTTTTGGTGACTTTTATATGGCTTTTGTTTTCAATGTAATAATTTCACGAATGAAAACCATTTTATTATGTGGTTCCTAACATTAGTTAAAAGTAACGTTATAAAAGTTCCTACACAATAATTATAATTCGAAACATTTAGGTACTCCAGTTACCAAAAGTTAAATTAAAAATATTTAACCTCCTAACTTCCCGTCACAATATTGGTACTCGTTCCAAGAGCAATTTGTCTTTGTTAATTCATATTCATTACTCCAGTGCCGGTTCTAAATCTTTCTCTGTAGCTGCTGTGCGCGCTTGGCATGCTCTTGAAAAACCAGTTAGAAAACAAATGCCATATTCATCTTTCAGGACATCTGTTATAAAATATCTCAATAAACAATCAAATATTGTAAAAGTGGAACAAGAAGTGAATTTGACACTTATTTTTATGGACTTTGTACAATTGTTTGTGTGTGTGTGTGTGTGTGTGTGTGGTTATTTGAATTGTTTGTTTTAGGTTAAAAATTTGTAATCTTTAGTTTAACGATGAATAGTTTTTAGATTCTTATATATTTAGTATGAGTTTTATAATTTTTTAAATTTGTGAAATTTATATATGTCCTGTGTTTACTATTAACAAATGTATCAATTGTGATATCAATTGGTAATTGTTTTGTTATTTTATTGTGTATTGTAAGTGGTTTATCATGTTCTTGTTTATTGTCTTTTATTTAGGTTAGCTTATTTATGTATGTTTTTTGATGTAACGTTATATTTAATTATATAAAAAGTCGATAAGTAAATAATAAATAAACATTTAAATAAATAAATGCATGTATTAAATTTAATCTCAAAAAAGAATATAAACTTATTCTAAAATTGAAACCACATTTCAGGCTAATAACAATTGATATTTCCTGCAAAAAGAAAGGTCCCATTTAATAAATCTACCTTATTTTCCACACAGATACCTCAAACGATGTTTTAAATAGTAACTACATTAAGGGGAAGTCGTTTCTGCATTTTCTTACGGGGCAGAGAACATGCAGGTTCATTTCCTTTTATTGCTAGCAGCGGGGAAGTTATGGAACACGAGCGAAACTAGATTAAGTAAAGCCTTCCTGGTCCCTGAAGGGGGGAGGGAGGAAACAGAAAGGAAGGACAAGTAAGGGAGGGAGGAGGTGAGTCTGTGTGTTACTCACGCCAACCGCAAGAAACGCAAACCATCTCCAGGATATTAACTGAAGTGCAATTTCAAGTTTTAGACTAGTGTGTGCTGCCGCCACTCTGTATGCAAATAAGGTGCAATGAAATGCAACTAGCGTGTTCTCGCGAAGGCAAAGCGTAAGATCAAACCAGTGTGGGAATTTTAGTGCATTGGGTCCAACTTCATGCCTCGCTGCTTATGAGGAAAATTTTAATCTTGAAGATTAAGGTACTCCCGGTGTTGAGCGAGATATGACCTATAATCTTTTTTTCTTTTTTTGTTGTTGTTGGAATAAAAAGACAATTCTCACAAGACAAACCGTGATCTGAGAAACATAATAAGTGTATTCAATTTCTCTCAGTGATGAGGTCGGTTCATGCGTGGAAGATAATTGCAATGAGTATGAGGATTATTTGCTTGGTTACAACAGAGCTAAAAGAAGTACATAATATTGTTTTTAGATTTTATTATGGTTTATTAAAATGTAACTTTAAAGTTAGTAACAATATATCCTAATTGTGCCATCTATTAAAGACTATAAATGTGGGGAAAAAAAATTTTTGGGATACAAAAAAATTTTTTTTTAAGTTTAAAATTCGTTGTTGAAACAGGATTAGTTAGTGCTGTCTTGAACTGTTTATAGATCTCAGTGGCTGTTATGAGCGATGGATGAAATTTTATTTATTTAATTTGAAAAAAAATTGTTTGAACATTTTAAATCATATATTAAGTGTTTTAAAATTTGGCCAGTGTCACTAACAAATTTATAGCCTAAGTTGAGGCCACGTACATGGCAATCGCAATTGAAAATGGCTTCCAAAATAAAAAGCATCTTTTTCACCGCTATCTTTTTCACAGATGTGGTCATTACCAACAAATTACAATTAGTAGTTATAATGAAAGGTCTTAATTTTGGAATAATCGGGACCACGGACATACCAGAATAGCGAGGATTATCGGATGTCAATGTAGTTTCGACATGAATACCAGATGTAAAAAATGATTGTAACCAAAACGGGAAACACTGTACTGAATGCGAAAACCGACAGCAATGATCAACTTTGAGCGATCTAAAAAAAATGCTGCGGCGTGCAGAAATGCGACGTGGTGATCAAGTTCTACAGTCGGAATCCATACCATAAAAAAAAAATTCATTACGCAAGCGACTCGATTGGTGTGGCGGATTCCAGAATATTAAGAACAATGGAATGCTGGATTGAAGACCTTTTTTTTACTGAAGACACGTCGCAGTTCAGGAAACCGCGCGGGAGTATGCCGCCGTGGCAGGGAAAGGCTGGCGCACCTACGTACTCCTGGACGATCTTCCGAGGAGGAGCTGTTGGCGGCCGAAGCAGCTCCTTGCGCTGCGAGGTTGTCGGAGATCGCGGACCTGCGACCCGAGCCCGAGGTCAGACCCCGCCGGTCCCAGTCGCGAGAGTCCTGCCCCTTCGCCCCTGCGGCAACATCGAGCCTGCCCCCTGCCCGGTCTCCCTCGCGGGCTTCTGTCCGGCACCTCGGCGCGATCCACTCGGCCAGTCGGCGCGCGCGAGTTTACCGCACCAACTCACCTGCCATCACTCGTCCAAATATCTTCCTTTAAGTTTTTTTTATTTTTTTGACGTGACAAAGTCTAACAAATCGATGAACGCCGGCTGCACGCACGAAAAAAAAGTGTCCCGTTACGCACATTGTCCCGTTACGCAATGTCCCGTTACGCTCATTGTACGCTTGCACCGCATCTCTCTCTCTCTTCCACTCGATTGGAACAACCATCGATTTGACTTTTCCGAGGCACATTAAACTTTAAAAACTCCCATTCGTTTCCTACTTTTCCTATCATCGTCCTATCCTTAACAGAATAACACAGATTGGAAGAAGTTAAATAGCAAACATGTATAAAAGTTATAGTTAAAATAATCTCTTCGTTAAAGTAATAAACATATTTGAATTAATAAGTGCAAATTAAAGTAAATTTATGAATTAAATTGTAGATTTCATTTCACTCCTTCTTTGTATCCATACAAAATAGTGATAATTCAATAAAAATTATTCAATTTTATTCATAAAAGTATGCAATCATTTCATCAATGTTTTGTTATGACGTTGTCACGTTAAACTATCGTCCGTAAACCGACTTTACAGACAACCAATTTTTTGGGAACCATGTTAAACGTTATTGAACACAGAGTCCGTAAATTTACGAAGATCCCTGTATGAATTAAGACCAGCGTTCTTCTTAAATTGAAGGCGAAAATTTTTTAACCGAGCGGTACCCTTTCCGCGAGCCTGTCACACCTCGGACCACGTCGTGGCGGGCTCCAGACGAGGCGATGACGTCCCGGCGGCGATAAGGGACTCGGCGCAGCCCGGGGTGGTTCGGTCGTGCAACCCAGAGCCTCGTTCCCGGTTAACCACTCAACACCAGGGGCGCTTGCGTCCCTGGTCAAATATTCCACATACAAATAAAATTCAAAGCGGACCACGAGTCCAAGTGCCCAACCCCCGCATGGTAGACTCTTTTCTACTCTGTCCAACACTTCATCCAGACCATCCTCTGTCTCCTGTAAATTCCTACACGTAATTCATGCCAATTTGCATCCCGCATGAATGCGCCCAGGGTTTTCCCTGTGTCTATGCAGGTCTTACCTGGGCCCAACCTATCTCTAGTTAAAGTCTAGATTTAAGAGTGAGGGGAGTTAGTCATGGCGCCAATCGCTGCCATGGCTGGCCAATCCCCTCCTAGCACATGATGCATGCGACCCTCTCCCTGCATGGCTAATCCCAGCATGACGAGGCGTAGTTAAATAGCAAACATGTATAAAAGTTATGGTTAAAATAATCTCTTCGTTAAAGTAATAAACACATTTGAATTAATGAGTGCAAATAAAAGTAAATTTATCAATTAAATTGTAGATTTCATTTCACTCCTTCTTTGTATCCATACAAAATAGTGATAATTCAATAAAAATGATTCAATTTTATTCATAAAAGTATGCAATCATTTCATCAGTGTTTTGTTATGATGTCATGTTACACTATCGTCCGTAAACCGACTTTACAGACAACCAATTTTTTTTTACTATAAACCATTTATTACATAATTTACACACGGGTGCAATCTGTTTACAGGAGATAAATATTACACCTGTGCTTGTGTGTCTGCGCTAATAGTGTGTTTTGTTCCTCGGCGCCATGTTCTGACAAGACAAACCATCGTAATGTACTATAAACTACAACACAAAAGGTGCGTTAGTTATTTTAAATACCAGATTTTAAAAAGTAATTAACAGTTATGTAACATAAAGTAATACAGTGGTTAAAACTATAACAAATTCAAAATTGGGATTAAAAGATAAATGAAACCCTACTTAAATAATAGCTAATTTTCATCATAAGTTAAATTATCCATCAGGAGATGATGTATTTTTGATTTTAAAATTTTTTGACGTGAAAAGTTCTTTAGCCGCGTTGAGCGAATTTTGGTAGTGGCAAAACTTATGGGTTCGCGTCACCGACATGCTACGCACGATTTATATTTCTAACTGGTGACCAACCAGAGTGACTTTAACTTCAGAACCAGAACAAACACCCACTCCATAGACTAATATCTCCACGGTGTCAAAAGGAGTCTTATATTATTTTCCCCCCATCCCCCAATTTAAATAATTTAAAGACAGACCAAAAAAAAAATGTACATGGTAAGTAGTAATGAAATGTGTATTTCGAAAACTCCGAAGCGCAATTCGACGACAACAAAGGCTAGTCAGTGCAGATTGCGTCCGTTAAAAGAAACGGAGCTGTTGGATGTGTAGACTATCCGATGAGAGATTCGTTTGAAGCAAAAATTTGGCGTTCCACACAAATGATTCCGTCAGATAAAATAAAGTAGCAAGTCTTCCATGGAACCAGGCTAGCCAGCATGTATGTGTGTTAGGAATCATGGAAGGATATTCAACGGCCAAACCAAAAACGTTGGTAAAGGTTACCAGCGCGGTAAGAGAACCGGGCACGGACTGTATCAGAGGCCCCGGCCGCCCGCATCAGTCCGCTGAACGCGGGAGGAGGAGGCGGAGTGAGGTTCGAGCGTCTGAGGGAAGACCCGCGGGTCCGGCCAGAGGGGGGGGGGGGGCGGAAGGAGAAATGATTCGGATGGAATCTCGGAGCCAATACACTCGCAAAAGGCGAAGAGAGACCTGGGGAGGATCAGGGCGATGGGGCGGGCAGATTACGGCAGCGGACCAGGAAGGAGGGGACGGGAGGGGAGAGAATGGACCATGGGGTAGTGCACTCCCGAGATGAATCTGGGGGGAAAGAAATCCCTCCCCACCTCCCCCCCAACCCAGGTCAGCTTGCGGCCACAACCCCGAAGGTCAGACCACCTGTAACCGCCGGCTCAGAGAGGTACAGCCTGGTGACTGTTGAGTTTATTCTTCAGCAAGGACGACAATATGCTAGTCCAGATGTTAGCATTCTCTGCATAACATCCGTTGAGTTTGGGAATTGTCAGGAGACGACAAGCTGTGACATAGTTTGAAGTCGCTTATTTTACCCCGCCATCGCCATATTTTCATCCCCCCAAACATCGCGGAATTAGTGCTTAACCACGTTTCATGATGGTTGGTAAGTATGATTTAGAATCCCCGTCGTCAAACGCAGTCACTTCCCTGAAATACAGTAATTTAAAAACTGTTAACACAATACAAATTCAATTCTTCAACCAATGTTTTGGGCGTCCAACCAACATGGCGCAAACCTTTAGTTTAAAAAAAAGGCATCACACGGTTACCATGTGATCGTTCAGATGTGGCCAACGCCTGGTAACCACTATGAAAACCTTCAGGTATCATAAAAATAAATCTTTATAAATTAGAATAAAAAAAGTAGGACCACGTTTTCAAAGTTTGCCAAGAACTCAGATATGCTGCATCTACTATAATACTGTGTTTGCTGTAATTCTTATAGGTAACATACTGCCTAGCGCACTCTTATATAAAAAAATACTAATTTAAATTTTCTTCATGATTCACACAACTTTAGGTATTGTTCAACTTATTTGACCAACAACCTAAGACGAAGAAAGTTTGTAGAGAAAGGCTAGGATGAACTAGGAAACGATTTTTCTGCAGCGAATGGTCATGACCCACACTCTCACGTACACTTCCATAAGGAAAATAGTTTACTTTTGAAATCGTTAAAAAATTGGTTGTCTGTAAAGTCGGTTTACGGACGATAGTTTAACGTGACAACGTCATAACAAAACATTGATGAAATGATTGCACACTTTTATGAATAAATTTGAATCATTTTAATTTTAATAATAAAGAATAAATACTTGAAATTATACTAGTAATCAGATTTTTAAAATGCAAGAATAATTAACCTTTATTGCCGAAATTGTTGTTGTAATAAGCAATGAAAACCACATTAACTTTGTACTTCACTTTGTAAACAGTCGACGAAACATTTCAAGTGTAGATGACTTGTAATTAATTTTAAAAACTGGCCTTTAGCTATAAATTTTAAATATAGTTATGAACACGTTTTCATATAAATAACTGTAATCAAATATCTATCATCAATTATATGAATCACCATAATTTTTTAGTCAATTGTAACATAACCTCTTATTACTGCACTCGCCGACAGATGCTACTTTTTTTAATAATAAAAGAATAAAGACTTGAAATTATACTAGTAATCAGATTTTTAAAATGCAAGAATAATTAATTTACTGTCGAAATTGTTGGTGTAATAAGCAATGAAAACCACATTAACTTTTCACTTCACTTTATAACCAGTCGACTAAACAGTTCACGTGTAGATGTAAGTTGTGTGCTGCCGCTGTCTTTCTTCTCCTCGGACGCATAGGCCAATCGAGTGGAAGAGAGATAGATGCGGCGTAAGCGTACAATGAGCGTAACGGGACACAGCGTAACGGAACAATGTGCGTAACGGGACATTTTTCTTGCGTGCAGCCGGCGTTCATCGATTTATTAGACGTCACGTCAAAATTATATTTAAAGTTAAATTCGTTATTATTTTTATTATACTATTATTGAAATAATGTTTGGTAAATATGTAGAGTAGCGGTATATGCGGAAAAAAAATGCTAAAAATCCGAAAATACTTTTATTCTATGATCTTTCACTATCTCTTTTCAAATCAACGGGCGGAGATAAGAAACTCCAAATACTTTAGGAGATATCGAATGTTTTAATTTTTAACATGTAGAGTAGCTGTATTTGCGAGAAAAAAAATTCTAAAAATCAGAAATTACTTTTATTATATGCTCTTTCACTTCCTCTTTTCATTAAAACCGGCGGAGATAAGAAATTCCAAATACTTTAGGAGATATCTAATTTTTTAATTTAGCAATACAACACCTGTACAACCATTCTAACGACGCAATTTTTGTTATTTTGCCGTGTGTTCGTGAATGCGTAATAAATAAAATGGTCGGATAGGTCAGGTCAGTTACATTATTAATACTTTCAAACTAAGCGGACATAAAAAATAATGTGAATTAATTTTAATGGCTTTTCAGTTTTAAAATATTTATAATGTAGGCCTAACTGACCTGACCAAACAAACCGGGACAAAGGATGAACAGTACGAACTAAAATGGTCGATTAGGTCAGGTCAGTTACATTATGAATACTTTTCAAACTAAGCGTACATTAAAAATAATATGATTTAATTTCAATGGTTCTTTAGTTTTAAAGTATTTATAATGTAACTAACCTGACCTAACAAGCCCGGACAAATGATGAACATTAACAACTGACGTAAAATTTTTTTGTTACTTATTACTTGCGCAACAATATCCAAATAAAAAATAAGACTTTAAAATTAGAAACGTTAAAAGCCCACCTAAGTTGGAGGCGGGTACATTTCCTTTCCCATTAGAAGGAAATGATGTTCACCTACGTCGCGATACCTCCGACGGAACATTAATAAATAAATAATCACGTATTGGTTCATTTGAATACTGGCCAATCACGGAACTGTCACGTGACAAAATTGTCCAATAAGAAACATAATAGATACTCGTAAAAAAGAAACAATGGTAATCGCAGCATGAATATGCAGGTATTGTGATGAAAATTAAAAAATTCGATATCTCCTAAAATATTTGGAATTTCTTATCTCCGCTGGTTGATTTGAAAAGAGGAAGTTAAAGAGCATAGAATAAAAGTATTTTCGGATTTTTAGCATTTTATTTCGCATATACCGCGACTCTACATATTTACCTAATATTTTAGTATTTTTGAAAAATAAATGCCTACTATATTAAATTGACATCTGTGGGTTCTAATAAGGAACTTTGAAGTCCGTGATGTAAAATATTCCTTTATTATATAAATTTTTAATTAATTGAAATTTTTTAAGGTAAAAATGTTTTTGAGGTGTGAAACTTTCACTCCACGTGTCAAATTCCAATTGAGGTATGGCTTAGTTCACCGGTAACTAAAATGGCGGACCCCTGCACCAGAATCCCCTCAGCTCCACTACTGCCGCAATTAAACGATACGTGTGGTAGTCGGTGCCGACTTGAACAAAGTTTTACCTTCGAAGCAGGAGGAATAAGTTCTTGCCCGAACTTGGCCCACGCTAACACTGCACACGAGAGCATGCGGGATGTGGGTTCGTGGAAGGCGAGTTTGGAAATCGTTCGCCCACGAGGATCGCATTGTGCGTATTTCCGAGACGTTTGTTTTCAATCATCCAGTTCGCCAGCGGCGAGCTTGAGAACAGAGCAATGAAGAAACAGACCAATTCTTGTTTTTTTCCATCCAACGTGGTTTGTGGAGCTCGGCATTAAACAAGCAAGTATTTCGTTTAGGCAAACAAAAATGTTCTCTCAGTGTACTCCACGCCTTAACGGATAGCTATGACAAAGACTGTCTGTGGGTAAAGCTGGTTCAAGCTTAATTGTAGAAAATTATTGTAGAGGGCATTGGTTAAGATTTACTTCTGCTACATGGCTTAATAACATTGACATGTGCCTAGAGAACTCTAGGCATCCGTTAAAAAAAAGTTTTAATATTGTCGGAAACATATAAAAGTTGTTATTGGGCTCAATCTTATTCTAACGTATTATAAAATCAACTAATTGCAAGTTTTATTTATTTAAAACATAAAACATAATACATGAAACATACGAAGAGCAGGCGAGAAAAAATGTTAGCGAGTCTTTCAGTACTTACTCACCAGTGATGTGCAAACATCTAACCTCGATAACGAGCATGTGTTCTCATGATGTAGATAACACTTATAATACTTGAATCACTCAGAATTTAAAGTATAATTCTTTCAAATAATTCCGAGCGTGATAAACATTCGTAAAGTATTTATTTCAGGGAAAAACGCTAAAAAAAAAAAAAAAAAATCCCCCTTTCTTTAACCTTAACTATAATTATGTTAAACAAAATGGTACTACTGATTTCTCAGGGCTAGTCGAACATCAACAGTGCGTAAAGCGTCGCATGTAAATGCCTGAACGCTGAATCTATGGCATTTTCCTCCTAGAACGAATTATCATCGCCTGAGGTTATACTTATCTAAGGGCGTTTTAGTATGCACCAGAAATGCAATAAAGCAAGCAAGCATTACAGGCTGGAAATTCAACAGGTTGAAAGTCCAATGCGAATGCATGCAGAAAATGCTATAGCCACGAGCCGAAGATGGCGGTCCCGCGTCTGGTAACATGTACCTCTGCATGTTACGCGAACATCGGGGGGATATACTAAGCGTATTGGTGTGCCAAAGTAAATATTATTGTAGTGAAACTATCCTGGAATACATTTAGTAAACTTGAATAGTCATAACAAGGTATAACTCTAACTTAAAAAATACCTCATATTTATTAGCCAGGAAAATTATGTTGGAACAAACATGGGGTCAGAGATATTTAACATTTAGTTGGTTCTCTAAAGCATTACGAACGCGGCGCTATGTTTTAAGTATTTTTCAAACTAAAAGTTGCATTCGAATATATATTAAAACAAAACAACTGTAACATTTTAAAACACATAATAAACCACTAAGTATGTGTATGTATATTTGATTATTATTAAATGAGGACTGAGTTTATTTTAAATAAATTTCATTCTTTTTATTTCTTGAAAGAAGTAAATAAAACCCAGCCACTGCTATCCTTATAGGTGGCTTACTTGAAATAGAAAGTTGCATATTTAAATTTTTTTTTTACATACGCCGTTGCTATTTATACTGTAGGTATGTCATTGAGAACGCTCAAAATTGAACAAAAAGATGAATTCGCAAGCCATTATCAGTGCTGTCTATGCATTTTACTTTTGCCATCGGCTGATTATGGCTAGTTTTCTTTGTCTTTGCGTGTTCATTTTTGTCCGTTATTGAGGTTTCCCTATGACGATATAGTGCTTGATCGAGACGTCCTAATGAACAAAAAAAATATCAATTTTCTTATAAATACTTATCTGTCTACAGATAACCAAAGACGGATAGAGCATATCTGGTCACAAAATTTTCAACTGTTCACATAGTAAAATATTGATAGGAATTGCTTCGATACAAAAATAAGGCCAATAAGGCTCTAAAGGCAATGTTGCAACATGGCGTGTGAAGATGAGTCTTAGCTCCATCTTGCCCAACAGAGAAGAACCCGTTGCGCAAAACTCGACTTTACGAGTTCAGCCCCTCGTGGCAGAGAAACAACAACACTCTAATAAACTTACATTTTTTGTTGGGGAAGGGGAGGAGGGCTATTTTTAGGGTCATAAACTTTCAGTACCAGTAAAAATGGGTGCGCATGGTATTTTGTATCCGGAGGGATGGGAGGAGAACCAAGTGGGGAATGAAAAATGTGATTGTGCTTGGCTATAAATATTTTTATTATAAATTAAATTAATATAGTATTGAATATCGGATTAAACCTAACAATGAAGTTGATTAAACTAACAATAATTGCCAAATTTCCAATGACAATGTTAGTTATAAAAGTGTTTTATAAATTTAAAATGTTCATTTCTAAGAAAGGGAACAAAGTTATTCTTACAAATTTAGTTTTTGACTTTAAATAATATATTACAACCGTACATTCATGTGTGTGTGTAAAAAAAGTTGTGAGATACATATTTGCGACTGTACTACGAATTATAACAGTACATGATGCGAGAGGTAAGCATTGCCAGCATTCATCAATTTTTTTTAAGATGAAAAGATTTGATCACAAATAAAAAAACCTTTCGCCACAGCCTACAAACGTAGATAGATATAGAAGTACCTAATTCTTCTGGAAATATTTCGGAAACTTCTATGATCTTCTGGAACATTTTAAGACCTTAATTTACATAACATAATTATGTTCTCCAATATTACGAAATTATCGATTACTCATTTCCTCGTTTTCCATTCAGCTAAAATATAATTATTGTTTTTAACACGATGTATCCAGCATTGAATTACTTAAAACGACTGCTGTATTGTGCCAACGAAAATAGTTAATAAATTTGTTTGACCTTCTAACGCCATTTTTCATCCCTTGCACTAATAACTTGGTCGTATAAAATTTATATTTGCACCAAGGTTTAAATTAATATTAAGATGTTTTAAAATAAATTTAAACTAATTTGATACTAAAGAAGTTTTGAATTTTTTAAACATAAACTCCTGTTGTTACGGTGATAAAACGTTCCATAAAAAAATTGCAGCTAAAGTTTTAGATAAAGTTTAGGATTTATACAATAAATTATAAAGGATTTAATAATAGATGTATTAAAAAGTAAGTATTTGTTGTTACTTTTAAATCTTGTTATTTTCATCCATTGCAGTGATGGTTGTTACATATTTTATTTTAACAAAAGTTTAAGACAATATTTAGAAAGTGAATCAATAATAAGAATCTATTCTATAGTGTACATGATAGAGAAGTTTTATTTATTTTCTTATTCAAACTTCAGGTTTTTCCTCCCCTTGCATTATCAAATATTGTATCAGGCAAAAGTTTAAGATAAAAATTACAAGATTTACAAACAGTTTGAACGAATTTGATTGTGTGCCTACTAAGGGAGTAATTAATTTATTTTTGTATTTTAACCTCTCTTTGTACACCCTTTTCAATGGTTAGTTGTATCAGAAATTGTTTCACACAAAAATTTAGATAATATTTGTAGGGTTTACATACAATTTGATAGTGTGCCTAATAAGAGAGTTATTAATTTTTTTTACATTCAATCCCTGTTTATTCTATACTTTGCAGTAATGGTTAGTCGTATAAAATTATTTCAGACGAAAGTTGTAATTAATAATTTCTGGTTTTACAAAAAATTAAAACGAATTAAATAGTGTACATGGTACGGAAAATATGATTTTTTTAAACTTCTACCCCTGTTTATTGACACCCTCTGCAGGAATGGCTCATATTTTTCAAACATTGATCCGACAAAAGTTTCAGATAAAAATTATAATATTACAAACAATCTGTACGAATCCGATGTTGTGCCTACGAATGGAGGTATAATTTTATTTGTCCTACAACCCTTGTTTTATCAACTCCGTTTAAGTTATAGTTGGTCGTATCAAAAAATTTTCAGGAAAAAAGATTTTGATATTGCCCAAACGAGTTAAATACGTTCAAACGGATGTGATATTTTCTATATTATGGGAGTTACAGCGATTGTTTTGTTTTTCAAAAAACTTTCCCCATTTCTAAATCTTTGGTCGGATGTTGCCCATTAACGAAATTGACGCAGATTTTCTACTACTAGATTTTATGTATCAGTTTTAAAGTGATTTTTGTATAGCTAATTGCGGCAGTTATTGTGCCCATGATAACTATAGGATGTTGGTATATATGACGTTGATAAACTCGGACACCATTTGACCGATCGCTATGAAAGTTAGCACATCAAAGTGTTTTTTTCATGGAGGTTTTTATGCTATCTATATTTTGCAACTCGCCGCTAGATGGCGCTGCCACCGTTCAACCGATCGCCATGGGTAAAAAGAAACTCATAGGTCATAGCCATACAAACAGCATTTGTTTGTCATTTATTTATGTCCATCGCACTTTCATATAGCGCTATCCATTTTGCTTCAACTCACGGACAATATATCACCCTGTGTTCAGCCCGGGCAACGCCGGGTACTACATAAAAACGATATAAAAAAAATTCTGGAAGTCGCACCATGGTAATGGCTACAATAGGTATCTAGTATTTCTGAGAAATCTATCTTATTACAATTTCATGGATTGTAATGATAACTTCTGGAACTGCATGAAATTTAATATTATGACATGTTTTTGGTTTGGATTACTTATAATTAATTATTCTTTAACATTGTCGCCCACCATACATCATCAATCGTTGTGTAAACTACAGTTTCTTTCTGTATTACCAAGAGCGTCTGTGTCGACCATCATGTAAGAGTTGCAAATAAAGGATATACTTCCGTCTTCATTGGTTATACCGTGGAGTTAAAACCCTTTTATTCCGTGTAAGTCCGTGTTACATAAAATATTTGTTAAACTATTAAATCATGAAAGTTAGTGTCCTTCGCGTAAGCTTGGCGGAGTTCGGAAGAAAAAGGAATACCTACACTTAGAGCTGAGTAGCTAAAAACAAATGCGTTACTAACTTACACTAGGCACCTTGAGGATGCTACTTAAGCCGTGCCCGAATTCAAGTACGCAATTTTATTGTGTTCGCGTATTTGTACAGCTCACTTGCCCTTGCGGCGTATTTTATTAATTATAACGGGTTCAATATCTGACGTCTTCAAAATGTATTAGCCAGCTGAACAGTGTTTACATTCTATTTTCCCAAATTAAAAAAAAAAATACTACAAAAACAATATTTTACTAAAATTAGTAATTTTTAACAATTTATCAGTCCCGCACAAATTCGCGACAAATTACATTATGATTTTACCTTTGTTTCGTGGCTACGATCGGCATGTAATGTGCATGTTTTTGGTTGAAACTTCCTTATGAATACGTTTAAAAAAAAAAATTATTTTGTATTCAGTTCATTTAATACCTGGCGAACGTAAAGTGAAAAATGAACTTACGCGCTTTATAATTATTAGAATTTTATGTCAAATATAATCTGCAAAAATTGTTATTTTAAAAATGACGTATATATTCTCTACCCCGAAGTAAACAATAGGTAGCCTACACATCAGGAGAATTCGGACACGTGCTAATTCTAGAGTCTTTAGCGGTGGACGAGGCATGAAACGATGCCTCGGCTCACCGCAGAGTATCTGTTAGGGGTTTGCGCAGTGGTGGTAACCACAACACTGGAGAGTTTCCCCCACCCCCTCCCACCTGGTGTCGCCTGTGAGGGGACTGGGTCCGACGGCAGCTGGGGCGACTCGCGGCAGATGCTCCCGACCTCGCCGCCGAGTCATTCATTGGCCGCGCCAGGGTGTCATCCGTCTCAGAGCTGCGACGTGTCGTTGCGAGCGGCGAACATCGCCCTCCGTGTGTCAGGAGGAGAGCGTGACAAGCGCCCGCCACAGGGATACTTTCCGTCCGACTGATGTTTTGAGGGACGCAACAAAAAAAAGAAAAAAATATTGTGCTTTTATGGCAGTGACTGTTTGACGACGGAAAATTATCATACTTGCTTACCGACCGTAATCAGCCGCGGCGAAACACTATTTCCGCAATAGGATGAAGAGCTACACTGTTAAGAACTACAGTAAATGTACATATTGACTTTTCAACGAAGATTTATTTAAGCTTATAGAAACTAAGAGTTCTTTGTTGTTTCAGATAACTGTGTCTTCGTATAAACTGCTCTGTATTTCATCTTCCGAGTTCTGTGTTTCGGTACAAACAGAGGTCGTACGCAAACGAAATAAGTGTGTTCTTCAGTCGTCTTTACAAGTCATTATTCTTGTGGATTCATGCTCGAAGTAATTGAACTTAATACCCGTAAATTTACAAAGGTTACAATAAATTTACGAAGATCGCTGGAAATTTTGTAACCAGCGTTCTTCGTAAATTTAAGGTGAAAATTTTTAACAGTTTAAAAATGGGCCTTCGACTACTTCACCAGAAAACCAACTCCAGACATTTCCTAGCTCCAGGTAATAAATACAGTATATTTACGGACTTTTCAACGAACAATTTAACTCAAATGAACGAAGAGTTCTTCAGAATTCCAACTAACTTAATTTTCGTGGGAACTACGCTGTATTTTGACTTCCCCGTGTACATTTCGCTCTTAAGTGGACAAAGAAAGAGTGTTCTTCCTGTCGACTTAAACATTTTATAATTTTTTTGCTAATATACTAAAGATATTATTTTAGAATTCATGTTCAAACTAAGTGAAGTCAGTGTCCGTAAATTTACGAAGAAATCCGTAACTTTACGATGATCCTTCGATAAATTGTAACCAGCGTTCTATGTAAATTTGAGGTTAACATTATTAACAGTGAAGTATTTTGATGTGCTATTGGTGATTTGACCTTTAGGTACTTAAAAATAAACCCAAGCCGTAGTCAAAACAGTTTTCTCCTGAAGGTTCGGTTTATTTAAAACGTGATCAACATTACTTTTTTTTTAGTTTTCTTATAATGCATAGTTGTACAGAAATATAAGTACAAATTAAAACACTAACGACAGTTTTCTTATGCTTTTAAAATTGTTAAAGTTTACCAAAGAGAAGAAAACTATAAAAGCTTTACCGTGCAAGATGGAACTGCCATCGATATTTCGGTTTCTCATGGTTTCCTGAGATCACTATGTGCAAGCAAGTTTTAAAATGGCTCCTTGCCATTGGTCATGGCCGATTTCTCCCCTCCTTCCTACTTTTTCCTTTTTTTTCCTTAGACACGACAAAAAATTTCCTGAATTGTGTACCTTAAATACGTCCGTTTCTAATGGCCTTGTTGATAATACGTAAAGCTAAACATGAACTATAAAAGCTTTGACACCAGCCGGTAGAAATGTTATGAATCAGGCGGTTGAAAAAAAAAAATGCCTTCCGCGCTTGTAGAAATGCTGCATGGTTGTACCTACCTGAATCCTGTAGAGAGGGGTGGCATTGTCGACTCCCCTTGCTACATCGTGGTACACCTTAAACCTCCCTCCCCCCCTTACCAAAGCTATACAGCCTATTGCGGTGGTCATGCCTCAGGGAAGGTGGTGGGGGGGGGGGGAAGGCATCTTCACATTCAGAGAAGCTCCCGTGGTATCTCACCCCGAGTTGCCTATCCCGCTGCGTCACCGCGGCTATAGCACGACCGCGCCAACATTCTGCGGTCAGGAGAGAGATTTATTGGAGGACTTTTCATCCTCATTCCCCCCCCCCCTTAATCCTATTGGTCGGCACACTATAAGGCTCCAAGGACTGCATCTTCAGATGGGCAGACTTACCTCGACCGAAACTTTTCATTTTTTTTTATTTCATTACTATTATTTACCGTTTCCTGTAAAAATAATCACCGTGCCACACTTGAATTTTTCGTTCTGTTTCAAATTTTGTCAAAATTCAGAGTGTCCATAAAAGAATATCCCAGTTTCAATGGTATATTATACCTAACAGTTTAATCTAGACTATTTACATCATACATCAAATTGAAGTTAAACTAACCTAGTTTTTTTTTTCTTACAAATGTTCAGTATGTGCACCTTTAGCTATACGGCACACATCCAACCTAAAGTCCAATATTCTTCTCACACTTTGGTTAACAAGTCCGGAGTAATGGAAGCAATAGCTTCTTTAATTCTGTGTCCCAACTCTGGCAAATCATTAGGTAGCGGCAGAACGTAGACACGATATTTTATAAAGCCCCCAAGGAAAAAAATCGCACGGTGTTATTGTCAGGTGAAGGTGGAGGCCAGCGAAAAAGAGCCATTGTCATCTCGACTATTACGACCAACCCAACGGTCAGGGACTTAGACGTTCAACCACTCTCGTTTAAAGAGATCCCAAAGGAAAGGTCTGAAATTGCAGATGCACACTTAGCAAATAGCAGAACACAAAATGATTTACCCTCAGGAGTAGCCATTTTGCGTAGGTGGCGTTGCAAGCGAGAAAACAACTAATAAGTACTCGCGTTTGCGCTTATCTAAAACAATTTGAGTTAATCTTTAATTGTGACCTTGAACCAACACACTACAATGCTTACAGTTGATACTATTAAAATTTATAATTGGGACATTCTTTTATAATCAGACTGTATAACGTATCTTGATTTATTGGCGATAATTAAACTGTTCCACTCTGACAAAGTTGATTTAATGGGAAATGAGATGGGACTGAAACTGATCATGTGTATGTCAAATTCAAGAAGATTTCACGTTTTTGACGCGCCGGCATCCAGAGGGCATGCATAATTTCATGTAATATATTTTATTAAATAAACTATCCATTACAGACATTCATATATTGTGAGTTTTTGGAAAAAGCTTTGTTATTCCAATAACTGAGACATTCATTTGTGGACATACTGTATATTTACGAAGTGTTATCAATACAGGGGGGAAAAAGTAGCGCAAGTGTTCATAATTATGATCAGCTCGCATATAACGTTTACTGTTTTTCTGATGACGAAATTCGGAACGAAAAAATAAAATGCAAGAACCTTTTTCTTTTTTTAATAAATTAACAGGAACAGTCTTTAATAGTTATGGCAATGAAATTGAATAAACAACATGGTGTGTGATTACGAGCCTAACACAGTAAGGTAGATATTCCTCAGTGTATCTCAAGCGAAATGGCGTTAAGGGCTCCGGCTATCCGTGCACACATACGGTGTGCAGGGCTTCAGGAAAAACAACGCGATTTGAATACTGCTCATTATACCCGAGTGGGGTCTGTTTACGAAAAACATTTAAGAATTTGCCAAAGGCCGATAAGTACCTAGTTTTTTTCCGGATTAAGTTTTAAATGGTATTTTTAGAAGAGGTAAAACTGCTTAAAGGTGTATATTCAGAGTAGGGTAAACCGAGGTAATTTGGTGATATTAAAAAAATTGATAAATGACTGTAATCTATGTTGAAAAATAAATTGTTTATCAACAGAATGTCTTAATGTACACTTCCGTTCTTATGTTACACCTTATAGAAAATTGATACTCTAAACAATGAATTTGAAAATAAATTTTTTATTTTTACCCTTTTTTTATGTAATTTGGTGATACATATTTAATTTGGTGATATGGTTGAGGTAATTTGTTGACAAAACATATTTTACAAATATAATTCTCTTAAGTAGCCAAATCATATTTATATTACATAATATACACACAGTATCACATAAACTTCCAACTAAATATTGTTATGACATTAAAAAATATATACATTTTTATAAGCATACTTTTAAATTGATTTTTATAAAGCACACCTGTAGGTACATACACAATATAGGATTTTAATAAATAACATTCATAATTTGACATAATTACTAAAAACATTGTTATATTAATTAGAAAATTACCCCCCCCCCCTTCCCGTCTCATAAAACGCCATAATTATCATCGTTGTATCAAAATGTTTATATAGAAAGCAATTGTAAATTTTTAACCAATTTCTATATTATTTACTGGGCACAGTTGTTACACATAAACAGGTTGTGTCATTAACAGACGTTTGACACATCTCGTGGTATGGTACTAAACAAAAACAACATTGGACCCATTTATTAACATTTCTTTTTTTTTGCAATTGGAGGAATAACTTTTCTCACAAACCCCACACAACAATCACTTTCTGGCTGAATTTTCGTAGGTTTAGGTGTTGCTGAATTTAGTTTCGTGTTCCTTCTTACTGTTTCATTCCCAACTTTCTTTTTCTCTTTGAATCCCTCATCTTCACCTGGGGGTGTTAAACATTTATCTGAGGAATCCCTTTTCTTTGTTTTTCGGGTTGTCTGCTGATCCTTGTGGTTAAAGACTGGCTTTTTCAAAATGCCAGTGACGAGTGACAGCTTCTTCCAATGATGACTGGCTCGCATTCATCGAGGGAACTAGCACTTTTTCGCCTGAACATGAAGCTTCTTGTCCGCTTGAAGTTGTATCAGTTGCCTCAGAATGGGAAACTTCATCATTTTGAGCACGTTCGGTGTAATTGGCTGGAGCGAGTGCTGCATGTGTTATGGCATCGGGATTCAGTGGCATTATTTCCGATTTTCTGAAACCTGCTCTGAAGTTCTTACATGAGAAGGCTTTTACAAAAGCAGGGGCCATCATTCGATGAAACAAAGTACGGTTTGGTTTTGTTGATGATTCCCTCATAAATTCGACACTTTCAGCTCAAGCTACCTTAAGTGCTTTGTAAACTCCCACGTCTAGTGGCTGAAGAAGGTGGCTGGTATGTGCTGGGAATGTAAACAAACAAATGTCATTTTGTTTGGCCAAAGATATTACTTCTGGTGAGATATAGAAGGTGTGAGAGTCCATAAGTAGTAACACTGGTCTTTGAGGCGGGATACAGTTGACGAAGTGCTTCATCCAGTCATAAAACTGTTCTGAAGTTTTCCAACCTTTAGGTGATAGCCGCACTAGTGTGTTGGGAAGAGCATCTTCTTTTAAGTCATCATTCCAACGAACACCCGTAAAAATAACCATGGGAGGAATCCAAGAACCATCAGCACACGCACATCCCAAAACAGTATGAGTTTCACCTTTATCGGCAAATGTCCTTTTATAAATGTATCTTTTTCCAACAGCAGTGACAATTTTTTTAGGTTTAACAACGAACGTTAGTCCCGTTTCATCACAATTCCAGATGCAATTTTTCATGTTCTTGATTCCTAATTTTGTCATGTCCAAATCAAGCTTCGAAAAAAAGTCATCGATCATTTTACGGTTTCCCGTGGATGCTCTGTATGCAACTAAATTTTCAGGTACACGTAAAGTAAGTCCATATCTTGTTTTAAAGTTTACCCACCACCACAAACTTGCACTCTTTTTCTGTGGGTTGAAAAAATGTTCACGGCCACACACTTCTGCCATTCGGTAAGCAACATCTCTTACTTGTTTCACAGTTAGTCCAAACCCTAATTCTTGCATTTTAATGGTGTAGTGATAAATTTTTTGCTCTAATTCAACGGAAAGCGCATGAGGTCTTCCCATTTTAGGCAAACTAACGACCGACTTTGGGTTGGGATTTGCTTTTAAAAACCTTTTGAACGTGGACCAAGGGACATGTTTTTCTTTTGCTGCTTTGCAAATTGTAAAGTTGTTTTCAGTCACAAATTCAGCTGCTTCAATAAGGTCTCTGTGGTTGTATGATCGATACACTAGAATTCCAGAAATAGACTTTTCCTTTGTTTTATGTTTATTCGCTGATTTGCTTAGTACTGGAGGCATTTTTTTTAACTAAGTTAATTTTACGATATGTTTAATTTGGTGATAACAGGTAATTTGGTGATAAGACTAATCGCAAAAAAAGCATTCACATTTTAAAAATATAAGCAAGAATACACATTATATTTAAATAAAATACTTAGTATTAGTCTGGCCTACTTATGTAGCTACATTTCAAAACTATTATTTTAGCATGGGTATAAAATGGAGCTTCAAATGCTAAGAAAATGTTCTTAAAATTTAAGGTTTTGTGAAAATGTAAACATCAATCATCAAAAGTTTTTGCACTGAAAAACAAGATTCACATGTACCTAACGTTTCCACGCTGCTGCATCGAAAAAATACCTTTATTTCTGCTGAAAAAACTAAACATAAGAAATAACTTTGCTTGCGCGTCACAAAAAGCCAATATTTGAACGGTACTAACATTTTTTTCTTGTGTCTTCGAAAGCGTTCAACAGAGCGCTCTGCCCGCAGTGACCTGCGAAGCTAGACTTGTACCCTATCTAGCGACAAAATTTGGAAGCTGTTCCTCTACAGGTTTGTTAGCGAGCAGCGATGGCAGAAATATCACCGAATTACCTCTATCACCAATTTACCTCGGTTTACCCTAATTTTTAGGCACGAAGCAACAGGTAGAGATTATTGAAAGCACTTATGGGACTTGTATTACACCTAAATCTTCATTTCTCCGCTATATGAGGTTACGGTGACCGCTACACTTTCATAGTTTCCGTATGCACGACGAGAAGATTGCGCGCGCTAGAAACACCAGCGAGCGTCGCGCTTATCATCCCGCCTCACCAGCACAGATACATCCATGACTTATCGAGCCTCGCTGAGTCGCAAAGCTGCTTCCAGAGTTCCGGGTGTTGACGCGCCATTTACAAACCGTTAGAGATACACTGAAACTGCCTGATTACAAAAAAAATTAAGAGCCATTGCACTTCTCTGTACAATTTTTGTTTGGTGGTTTCGTCATTAATATGCATTATTTGAAGATTTTAGGAATAAACAATTTGTAAACACAGTAAGTGGCATAGGGAAGTAACGGAGCCTTTGTCTATAATATTCCGGCATGAAATTACAGGATCACTGCTTGAAGTCCCACAGAGGCGTGTTGTCGACGAGACTGCGCGTCATCAACAATCTGTTTAATATATAACACTAATCATCATACTTATATATATATTAATACAATAAGAACTCAAATGTATTTATCCCTTTTTAATAAAAACCACGCTGTTAATTCATATGAATTTTGTTATTATTATATAGATTTTTTATTTAGTTAAAAATTGTTTGAATTAAAAATTATAATTTTGAATTATTTTTGTTGAATTTCTATATTATTATTGAATATGTGTCTATTTATCTGTATGGTCGTTCGAGTATCGCGCATAAACTACTGGACCGATTTTGATGAAACTTTTTTTGTGTTTAAAAGCCTATAGTTATACTTAAATACTTGTATATATTTTATCTCGCTACGAATACTGGAGCTAGAGATGTAACAACCAAAACCACATTTGTTTCATAACCAAGTGCAACCAATATAAGGTGAGAACACACGAGTTTTAATTGTCACTGAGATAAAGATTAGTATTGCTGCGTTAAACATTTACAACATCGCACTTTAAAGAGAGAAAAATAAATGTTTACAGCGAAAGCCTAAGAAGTTTAAAACATTTATTTATTTACTTACTAAAAAAAAACTGCCGTAATAGCTTCGTAATGTCATGAAATCGTGCGCCGGGTGACATACGAACATTTCTCGTGTGACTCGTGGCGAAGTGTAAACACGAGGAGGATTTCCCGCTGCAGAGACGTGGCGGTTCGCGATCCAGAGAAAGAAATAGAAAAAACGTCTTGAAAAGTGGGGGAAGGGGAGGGGGTGAAAAATGTGTTTGAAAGCTACGCGGCTGCTTGTTAAGATCCCAAGAGTTCTCTGTTTTTAAACTCGCGGGGTCTTTACGAGCTCGCGACGCGTGGAAAATGTGCTTTGAAGTGTTGAGGGGGGGGACTTTTCTTTTTTTGTTTTATTTCCGAGAGAGGAGAGACTGACAGGAGAGGTCCTCAGATCCCCCCCCCCCCCCCCACCGAGTCCTGGCGTGGGTTTGGGAACGAACCTCTATTCAGGCTGCAGCACTTTCGCTGACTCTGTTCAGCGCCGTTAGTTCAGCGGAGAATGCGCCACGAGTAACCAGAGGATGCTTCGAGGTTCCGGATAACTGGATCTTCGCAGAAACTACGGTGGATTCCGACTTCCTAGCTCTGTACAGGCCCCGCCAAAAGTTTAGGACCATCAGTACATTCAAGATGAAAATATTTTGGTGAAAACTTCTGATAGAAATAACTTTAAAAATCTATAACTCTTAAAATTTTCGATTAATACATTATTAAATAACTTACTAATCATTATAATTTTACTTATTATGTGTCAAACAAAACTAAATTTATAGTTCTATAAAATATAAACTATATATCGATTAATGTGTTTTTAATTTTTTTTAAATTGAGTTGATATAAATTTTTGGTATATTTGGAAAAACCTGTATCTTGTAAAAAAAAAAATTAACATTACAATATGGTGATTTGTTTTTAAAATGTTAATTTGGAAATAAATTTACGTAAACGAATAGCAGTCCAGAGAAATATTTGCTGTCGCCTTTTATGTTATTTATTTAATTACATTTAAGTTTTCTAATTAGGTGTTTAAAAGTATTAAACAGTAGTTATAAACGATTTATTCTATTTAAGAAGCAATTTTTAACAGAAATTTAGAATAAAATATTATTATTTCACATTTTGTAAAGGTTGTAAAATTTGTAAATTTTCAATGGAACCTGTATTCTGTTGTAGCCAGGTAAACCTGTGTGTGGATGTAATGGCAGCGACTGTACTACGCATTTCAAAGGTTTTGAAGGTTTTGTTACTATACAAGAAGATTCTTTGCGAGTGCACGTTCAAAGCTATTAAACAGAGTACCTGTGTACCGGCTAACGTACGGAGAGCTCTGAATTATTATTTTTACCAGTAATTTTAAGGTGAATATTTCAGCAGGGTGCACGAAAAGATTACTTAAAACAATAAGTTTTCTGTTTCGTACACTGCTAGACTTAGTAATGCTTTATGGTACACGATATTTTTTGTTTGATTACTGGCGCGTAAAAAAAATAAAGCTGAAGGTTTTCCAACGCGGGAGCAGGCAGCATACAACTGTCCATGAGAGAAGCATGGGTTTTCAAGATTAACGCCGCAAACACTCAACGACTGACCCTGGGATTTATTTATAGTCATAGCGAAAGCAAGCCACATTGAAAATTGCAGTCGTTTAAATTCAAATGGTACGTCAGTTGGTACCATTAGGATTCGAGGTATCAACACATCTTATCCCTTATATTTTCCTTTTAGAATGGGTGCTTCGATCACATTGTTCAGTAATTTTTTCACTGCTAGTCGTGTGCCGTTACAAAGACGCGGTTTGTTGATATTTCGCAACATTATGACCACCGATCCTACTTTTAACTTTAAGATTATGAGGCGGCAATCATGGCAAATCAAGTGAGTTCAAAAATTCTGGTGGATAGTTGACAACATAATCTTGCTTATTTGCGCAATCAACTGATTTGTATGTCCTTAATTCACCGGAAATTTCATTTTTAATTTTGAAATTTATTTAATTTACATCCGTGTTTTTGGCAGCTAATATAGCTCGTTCGTTCAACCAAAAATTATGTCTGTAATTTTGAGCGAAATTTGGGAACATCTTATGAATGAGCTCGGTTTTTGATTCAGTAAACTGACAAAAACTGACAGGAAATGTAATTCAGCCAGTCAAAACATCTACAGGGATTTTGCCAATGTCAATGCGTTGTTTTGAAAATATTTCTCCATATCGATCATTTTGTAATTCGACACGCATATTCTTGTTTAAATTTAGTATGTTAACGTTTTTACACAAAATGGAGGACTTTAAACATGCATTGTGTTCATCCGCTGGCGTTTACCGTGGAATCACTGGTAATGTTTGACGAAAATCTCCACCAAATCGGTTTTGATTGTTTCGCAGATCTTTCATAGTAATGTCTTGTGCCGGAAATTAGGCATTTCGTCACTTTTTTAAATTTTTTCTATAATTTTAAAATTTTTTGGGGTTTCTATTTTTTTTAATTTTATCTGGTTGTTAATGGAGGTGATTTACTTTTGTTAGGCCGGTGTACGCCACGGATTTAAACTTTGTGCCAGTGGACCGAAGCCCCTTCCCAGGGGGCCAATCTGATATTTTGCTGTCTAATGTGGACATGGTCAGCCCGGTTGAAATTTCTCTCGCCTGCAGTCACGTCCCGAGTTTGTAATTTTAATTCCCTGCATGACCAAAACTGCTTTGAGCAGCTCCGGGGCTGCAAGCTGCTACCTTGTAGAGGCCTGCTGAGAAAAGCATGTCTCGTCACGAAGCAGTCTCCAGTGGAGCTGCGTTCCCACCTTAGTGGCTATTTCTGCCCCCCCTTCCTCTCTCTCCTCCTCACTTCAGTTCTGAGAAATTAAGCTAAGAGCAGTGACCGGACGGGACGATGACCTGATGCAAAAACCTTCTCCCGGGTCCGACAGACACATCCCTGACATCTAGCGGGAAAAAAAAAGTAACCGCGGGCCTGGTCGCCAGCGTGCAGAGCTTACCCTCATGACACCTGGTGGCAAGTCTGCTCACCACCTCAAGTAGTTCCCCCTTACGCCGCTAGAAGGCAGCGTCGCGGTGCCATAAGGCACTATGCTTTCCTCTCGCGGCCTGGAGGTCGATTGTTCTTTGTTTTCGTTTCGGTCCGGTAGAGAGCGCGCATGTCGTGTTGTTGTCACGACCGCCTCGGACTCCTTCGGAAATTTTCGGCTTAGAACCGAACCTACCCCCTCCTTTGACCCGGGGCCTTACCGCCCGATTTAATTAGGTGCCTTGGCCGATTGCGGGGCACTTAGCCCTCTGACCTCGGCAACTGACCACGTCTCCTCTACGTCCTCTGCGCTAAGAGGCTTTTTGCGGGAACGGTGATTTTCGCGTGCACGAGAATGTAGTCAGTTTGCTTAAGGGATGTGATCCCGTTTGTACAGTAGCCAGGCAGAGGTAGTTTTTAGAAAAGTCATGCGTAGTTAAATTTTTATTTCTTCTTATTTAATTCTAAAAATTCCGGTTTCGTCCGCGCATCCTGATTTCTCGGTCCGCGGCATCCTGATGTCGGCGCGAGACACCTAGTGAGCTCCGAACTCTACACCCTGGTTGGTGAGTAATTTTTTTTCTTTCCCCCCCCCCCCCCCCCATTCCCGTTTGTTGGCCTTTTGCGCCGACGGTATAGGACTGTCTGGAAGCAAGTCTAATTCGTTTTGGATTTGATTTGGGTTTCAGACAGGGTCGAAGTGCTGGAGAGACAAATTGCTCCCAGCTCGTGGTCCTGCACCTCCACTGCGGGTCACGTTAGAAGAGAGGTTTCCGCGACCCGACGTTATTTTTTGAAGACCCGGGTGGTAATGTGAAATCAACATCCCCCCCCCCCCCACTTTCTAGCTACGAACTACATTAATCGAATGAATAGCCTACCAGCGAACAGTGCTTTCCTCAAGAATATGTAGAATCAATTAAACTAATCATCGATGTAATTGTTGGGACATTCAAATTTGGTGCAATTTTCAAATTTTTAATTATGTAATAATTTTTTGCTAAGGTGTAATATGTACTGTTTTAATTAATCCTGGGGCGCCCCCTTTAACTTTGTTATTTACTAAGATTTTTATTGTCAGGTTTGAATAATACGAACACAAAATTCCTTAATAATAAAACAGGGAACCTATAGACCAAGCTACTTGTGTAGTGTTAATTTATTTATGATATACCTTGTTCCCTTAAAAGATCCACCAGCTCCCCAGTTGCTTGTGTCAGGGAGTTCCAAATTATCTTGTTCTCCACCTCGTGCCACCTCTGGTCAATAACTTAATTGTCTAAATTTTCTTACCCAGCAGTTTCCAAGGCTCTTTTTTAATTAATTTAAAATAATTCAACTTTGAGGCACGAGGGGCGTTACAGTCTAATGCCTCCAAAGACTTTTTATATGCCATACAACCTAATTAACCTGAAGGCATACCAAAGATAATCCTTACGCGCCTTTGTTTTGTTTTCATTGACGTCAAATGTTTGTCAGCTAGGGTGTTTTAATTTACTCTGTGGTTTGTATGGGAAAAGAAAAGTGTTGTTTTTACTATTTTCCTCGCAATTTCAACATTTTTTCTCTCTCCATTAGAACCTTCCTTGTGCATATACATATACATATGGAAAAAAAATAGTCTAATTGATCGAGCCGTTCTCGATTTTTGCGCTTAGTAACACATTTGGCGATACATTTTTATTAATATAGACGTAATCCTAAACAGTGTAGCAAAATCTTTTATAAGCATTTGCCAAGTCATTCTGTATGTTAATATGGTTTTTCAATAAAAAGATTATAGGCAGCCAATACAAAATACGTCTATCATAAAAAATTGTTTTTAAGCTCAAAATAATCCTTACTTATTGTAAATTCCAAATAACAAAATTATAATTATAAGGATTTTTACCATCGGCATTAGATTTGTGTACAGGTATTGAATTTTAACTATTTAGACATCTGCCATTTTGTTGTGAGTTAATATTTATTTGTATTTATTAGTTTCGTTGGTAGCTATTATAAAATATTTACGTTACCGGGGTTAATTCTGATACTTTGAATAGTCACTTCTTTAAAAACATTTTATTCTTCTAATTATTTGAGTATATATTCGGGTGGTTTTGTTGCATTATATTGAATTTTAACTTCTTAACAATTAACAATTCGTTCTGTGGGTTATTTCTTTTGTAATTGTTTCGTTTTTCTTGTAGACAATACAAATAATGTCCAAAATTGAATTTAGAAACCTTTATTTTTCACTATTTTTTTTGTGTGTTGGAAATCCGTTTTGTAATCGCCTATTTACTTATTTTTATTTTATGTTTTGTTATAATTGTATAATATAACAATTGATTAATGCTATGTTTTAAGTATGATTTAAGATGTTAAATGACATAATTCAAACTATGCACTATGCATGGCCTAACGGAACTCCTTTGTCGAGGGATTTCCTGATGGCCTGCGCTCAGGGTCTGTGGAACCACCTCGCCTAACGGTCAGAAGGGTTGACTGACCGCCTCTTTCTTTGGTTCTGGCCAATAAGGAAACATTATTCAAGGCCAAACGAATATTAATTTTAAATCTATTTCTAAATAATTGACCAATTTTTAATCGAATCAGATGAAATATGTTACAGCGCACCAATGTAAATTATACAAAAATTCAAACATATCACAATAAAACTCTGACCACAAACACGTAATTTGGCTGCGGGGGCAGGGCCTAGAATAGTCGTGAATTAACGTCAAGTTTCAATCATGTTTTGTTTACGTCCAGAACCTGGAAAAGTTATTTTTTTCGTGCCAGAATAAAGATTCAAATACCTGCCCATAAAAAAACTATGAACTTTTACGAAACATTCCTTTGGAAATTATTTGACGAGAAATAGTTTGTAATATTATAAGATATATAATTTAACTTTGTACAACATACATATAGCTATGGTTAATTTTGCTAATATGAAATACGTTTTTCGAGATAATACTGAATTATTCTTACGAAAATTGGCGCACAATTTTATATTTTAATTTTTTGTTTAATTCAAGCATAATTTTTTTTAAACCATGGAAAAAATAATCTAATGTGCTAAAATTTTACTTTTTTTAATGTGCTTTATAATGTCTGCAGTTAACACTGGGAAATTTTTCAGGGAACGTTTCACAAATAACTTTAACTATTGGAGGTACTGGGTCATTACAAAGCTATGATGTCCGGTTAAGAATCCGAACCCAGGATATAGCTGGCAGTATTTTGTAGTGATACAGTTGTTCTCGTGTAAATATAAAAATTTACAAATACCTGTAAGTTAATATGAATATATTTCTGTTCCGTTTACAACAACAACAAAGCTCTTGCGCGGATATCTGGACGCGAGACACGCGCACGTTTATCAGCCAACAAACAGACGACATCAGCCCGCGAACTGTCCCACCCCCTTTTTTTTTCTGTCTGCGAGATTTATCACCTCCACGGCTCCATCCGGAGAAACATGTTTGAATGAACAGCTCTCGACTGACACGACGAGATCACAGTGGTTTCGTGACGGAACGACTGTGATCTCGTCCATAGATAAACTACGCCAACGCAAAAAAAAAAAAAAAAAAAAAAAAGTATTTTTCTTCCGACCAAGTTGCACAGCACGAAGAAGATGCAGTATACATTGACTCAAAACATTTGCGTGATGGAATCGCCGTTGCTACATACGGCGGAATATGTGGTCCAGATGCATGGTCAGATGAAAAGAGGTGCAGGCCAGGGTTGAGTTCGTAAATATTGCCATACAATATTATATGTTTGCTAGTGATTTAAAGGAATCAATAATATAATCATACTTAATGGATTTCAAATTGTTTCATCACTTTAATAAGAGTTTTAAGAACAATGAAGGCTAGTTCGTTTTTTTATCCTATCATGACTCGAGAATATTAAATCGTGTGTTGTACAACTGCGAATAAACAGTTTGCACTTTGACTTTTTAGTAACCATCTTAATTTTTTGAATTATGTCCATAAAAATCTTTTAATAGTTAAGGGATCCGTGCATTTTGGGAAACTTTTTTTTTTACTTATTTACGAATTATTACCTAAAATCCGTTTGCCATACGATTACATGTTCTATTTTCAGGCTAGGATTCAAAAATAATTTGGCATTTTAAATTCTTAAAGACGTTCAATAAGCACATATTAAATTGATAAGACCATGCACAAAACATATACCCATTGTTATATTATGACTTTATTGAAAACAAAGAACAGTAGAATGTTTTGCAACGGCGAGCAGGGATGATTGTCGGGGTTGATTGCAGAACGTGTTCAGGTTGGCTGGGAGGCAGTATCTGGGGAGAAGCGCGGTGCGTGGCGAGGGAAGCAGTGTTTTTTTTTTTTTTCCTCCCGCGCCGCTCACATCCGGCGGGAGAGAGATGATGAAGATGAAGAGCAGGTGCTCGCGGGCGTGAGGATGTTTGTCATGGCTTTCTCTTCGCAGCACCCCCTTCCCCCTCCTCCTCTTCCTCCCCCACACACCACACGCACTCTCCTCTCCCCACCCCCGCCGCGACACTGCACTCAATTTGTCTCGCCACGCACACTGCCTGCCGGAATAATTAGCTCCAGGGGCGCGCGTCTCGGTTATCCCCCCCTCCCCCCCCCTCCCCATCTTACTTCTCTCCTCCTCATCCAGCGCCCCATCCCCAAACCTTCAACGGCTTCCGGTGCGACTGCCCCCTGGCTGAGAATACTCAAAGCAATTAAGTGTCGTTCGCAAACTTTTATAACATCCGTGGCCCAGCTTCGGTCTAAAGCCCCCCCCCCCCCCCTTTTTCTTCACACATACACAAACGCGCGCGCGCGCGATCAGTCCAGATGAGCAGTCCGAACTGACAGTTTGGACTGAATTAAGGCCACGATCAGTCCAGGTGCTCAGTTCGGACCGAACAGTCCGAACTGACAGTTTGGACTGAACTGAATCCTTTCCCACTCATATCAGTCTTGTGGTTGCTGTTTCTGTTGGATGTATCGTGTCATCATAGAACATGGAATAAACTTTGGATGTTGCAGTTGTAGTTTTAGTTAGAAAAAGAAAAAATATATATAGCAAAGCAACCAAAGAGTTCAAACAAATATGTCTGCCACGACTCTCAGCTGACGGACTGATGGATTGACGGTTTTGGACTGGCGAGACGCTGTTCCCACATGAGGTAGTTCGGACTGAAAGTTCTCGAGCCCACAGTTCGATGTGATGAAAATCCATCAGTTCGTAAGTCCGTCAGTTCCGACTGATCATGAGTCCACCGTCCACACGGCAGTTTCGATTGTTAGGTTCCAACTGACAAGTCCGAACACACAGTTTGGAACTGATGTTTCTTCCTTAGAACCCTGTGCAAACCACTACAAGCGTGTGCGTGCTTGTGGAGATTTCATTAAACGTAGGGCTGAGGTATGCTTTCACTTGTTACCGGCCCTCTGAATGGCACACCGTCATAATTCGACGGCTACGGGTAATGACGCCACAATGTCGCGAGCGGTTGAAGAGTCGCAGTTATCCAGAAGGAACGCAGTGATAAATTTCGCGCCGGGGGGGTGTGTTTGTTAACGCGTCCCGATGGCCAAAAGGGAAGGAGGGAGGTGGGGGAGGTATTTCCCCTCCTCGCGCGGCCGCGAGTGAAGCGTCTCCTCAGGGGTAATAAAGACGTCGTCCGTTAGCACCGCAACACGCAGGCGCCTCGCCTCCCCCGACCAATCGCCAGCTAAAAATACCGTCGCGAGACGCTCCCGCCGGGTTGCTTTTATTTCCTTCCTGCTCGTAGAGAGAGAGAGAGAGAGAGAGAGAGAGAGAGAGAGAGAGAGAATGGCTCAGTCACGGAGAGTCGCCGACAAATTGTGTCATTAGTCGCGACAAAAACACGCCCCCTTCCCAGCGGCGAGAGGCGTCGCCACGTGGGTCTTCAACGACGCGGGTGACTGGAAAGAAGGGGGGGGGGATGCTCTGGGGAGGAAATACTAGCTCAACCCCGCCTGGCAATCCCATCGCGAGGGAAACACATTCGTTTATTTTTATCGCGCGGGATATTATCGTGTCTGCCCCCTCACCGGAGGGTCTCAGCGCGGGGAGGGGAGTAGGGGTCGGCGTACAAAACCTCGGTGATCCCAAACGCAGACACACCCGAAGAGAGGCGAGACTCGAACACAAGGCACCGGAAGCCGCAAGTCGGTTCGATGGCTCTTAAACTGTTATTCTTTTAATCTCAACATATATATTCTTCGAGAACTAGTAGTCTATGTGTTTTTTATCTTGTCAGTGTGAATTGTACAGTACATACATTCATGCGTAATACATATTTAAAAAAAGCGTGGTTTCTCTTAATGAGACGATACCACTGCATTCCCCACTGATAAACTTAAAGTCAAAGCGAACATTGTGTAGGACCCACAGAAATGAGTTTTACCAACACTTAGATGAAATATGTTGGAAACTAAGTTTCTGAAGGGGGAAAAAAACTTGTTTTGAAAGTGCAAACATAGTTTTTACGGAGTACACCACCGATGTTGTTCAAGGAGGGAACACTGTTACATGACTGATAGGCCTCTCGGGGCGTGAGTGGAGACCTCTGAAGGGAGAGTGGGGGACTTGGACTCGTGTCTGTGCTCCTGGAGAACACATTTAACACATCTCATCTCACACTGATTCACCCTCACGTGCCCTGCAATAAGGTATTGTTACATCCACACGCCGCTCTGCCAACGAGGGGCCAAACGTCTCGACAAACACTGGCTGCAAGTGGCGCCGTTGGACAGCACAGCTGACAACGCTCTCACAGGGATTTGAACCCACACTCCCGACTACCATTCATTTATTTTCCGTCCCGGACGATTTGCAATAATACACTTACCACTTCATAAATCCAATAGTCGACGTAGCTGCTCCGCCAGCGAATTCTAGCGGCGGGTGCGGAAACTACGTGTGATACGCGTCAAGAAATGCAGTTGAAAATACAATTTTCGTAGACACATAGTTTCCGCACACGCCGCTAGGATTCGCTGCCGCAGCTGCTACATCGACTATCGAATAATTCGACTTGCAGACCAAAATTTTTAACTTCTTATTGAAACGGTTCCGACAAAAGCAAAAAAGACTTGGAAAAAAAAATACTTGACCCATGCATTGGACCTGTATTTTGACAAGGTATTTTATTAAAATACTGTCCATCTTGTTAAAATGCATCAAACAGTTACTATTATAAACTTTCCCTTTGGAGGAAAAAAGTAACAATCTATTTGGCCAGTGACGATATTTGAACCTCACTCCATGAGATTACCAACCGCGCGTTCTATTACTGTACTAGTAAGTTTTTCGGGAATCTAGATACTAAATATTATTATAATAAATTTAATGCCAGTTTTCTTAGATTTTTTTAAAAATTTGTGATTACTTTTTACTATATTTTATTGCACCAAATATATTCCAGGGTAGTTTCACTACCATAAAGTTTCATTTGGCACACCAATACTATTGGCATGCCCCCTAATTTTAATGAAAGGGACTATATACGGGTTTATGTTGCTAACGTATGTCCACCATTTTTGTGACCCATTTACGTTCATCGACTTCTGTTCCATTCACGAAATTACTCCTACCAAATTCCGTATACCGAGATCTTAGATGTTTACACATCATAAGCATAGCGTGTGAGACGGAGTTTAAGGTGTTTGGAAAGTTAGAAAAGGTGGCTCAAGTAGTCATTCAAGAGCTGTCGTTTCAGCGCGGATCCAGAAGGGGGATGTTGGGGGCGATAGCCTCTCCCGATACCAATTTTATTGATTAGTGTATATTTATGTTTACTTAAATATTTAATTTCATATGTTAAACTTTTATCTCGTCAAAAGTTGCATGGAGCTACTAAGGTTCTGTAATTGAAACCTGTAATTTGTAAATAATATTCCAAGGCCAATATCTGATCACTTTCATTTTTTGCAACTACGACCTTTCTTTGTGCGATAGCCCCTCCCGAAAAGTCATCCTGAAGCCGCCATTGTAGTCGTTTACTTCTAGTTCAGTAATCACAATATTCAATTCTTATGTTACTCTTTGATAACAAGTATACCTTAATTCTGACAGCATTTTATTTGCATCTGAAAGTACAATGCAACAAAAAAAAACACGAAACGAGATTACTTCCCTGTGCTACCAAAACTCGTAAAGATTTTTTATTTTTGTTCCTACCAAAGCTTTGTTATCCTCTAGCCTTTAAAATATGGACATGCATGTATTCATGTTGCAAAGTGATTTTTTTTGTTCGAATGGTTTTTCCTATCACATTCCAGGTTACATTTCAAACCGCGGGTTAACTCGTCTGATTAAATGAAATATTTTGTGGCGTAGAGAAATTTTTATACAAACCGTCAAAGCAATTCATTTGCGAACACACGCGACCATGTATAAATTATTTTTTTTAAACATTCTATGTTTGTTTTTTTAGACACAAAGTTGAATTATTCATTGGAGTCCAATGTATTTAAATGCCTCGAAATATTTTTAATCATAATGTATTCGCTCAAAAGGGTTTTGATGTTTAATATTGGTGTTGAGAACTGTCCAGTTAAACTTATGTTATTTCATAAGAAATGTATTTGTTTATGTTATTTTATTCCAAAGAAAAATTAACCATTATTCTAATTGCCTCTATTCACTATCGCTATCCCTTTTGTAATATCTTAGATCATTAATTCATATCCATCAAACCCTTAAGATATTTTTGAACTTTGAAAAATTAGCATTAATAAATTGTAAACAGTAATTATTGCGTGCGTGTGATTTGGTTATATCATACACATACATATATTTTTAAAACCAAAACAGCAGAAATTGCTTAAGTTTCATAGGATTGCTGGAATTTTTATGCTTGCAAGTTAATTTACGATACATAGTCATTCTGTAGTTCTAAAAATTCCGGATAACATATAATAATAAATCCGGCCTTACATACAAGTAAGTGTACGGTCTACTTATTATCATATTAAAATACTAATAATATAATTATTTCCTCTCTCTAAGGTGTTTTTGAATCTTAGTTTTGTACAATACTTTATCATTGCTCTGAGTTACAAGTCAGAGTGTTTCATCAGTACCATATCATTTAAAGAATAACGATGGTTGTTTTATAAACGGGGGAGCTATTAGTGTAAAAACATGTCCTCGCAGGAAAAAGGGAAAGTCACGTAGTCAACTAACTACTCCTGGAGCTCTGACACAGTTCCTCAGCGCAGTCGCTTGAGCACCACGGCGCCCAGGGGCATCTCGGTTCGCAGCCCGCGAACGAGTGAAACTTTCCCCTCGATTATCCGTCGCGAGCAGAGCTGGGAGCGCCGGGTATCGACAGACTTTAGCAACTTCAGTCCACCGCGGCGGCCTTTGACGCGCGCGGAAGAACAAAGCAAGTCCGAGAACCCCCGCGGAGGGATTCTCCTGTCTCGAGCAGCCGTGGAGTCGAACTGTTGCTGCCTCTCGGTCGCCGCGCAGCACGAAGCTGAGTAGTCAGGAAGGTTCCGCTGTTCCTTAAAGGCGCGCGATCACCGAGGGTAAGTTTATAGAAAGTCAACCCCCTCCCCCAACTCCTTTTTTCCCCCCACTAACCATCCCACGTGCCCACGCAGCGAGAGAGGAATTAGTGGATAGGGGCGGGGGGGAGACTGCCAGAGCAAATATTCTGATATCATCCCCTAACCTCTTCCAACAACGCCGCCCACAAAGGATTATCGTCGGACGTTGCAGCGGGGTAGGAAACAAAGAGCTCCCCCCCCCCTCACCCCTCCAACAACCCTCCTACTCCCGCAAGTTAGCCGCATTCCAGGGCGAGAGACCTCTTCAGATATCCTTTGTAACTAGTGAAGTTGTCGAGGGCGGGGCCGGTGAGAGAAAGGCAGGGGGAGGGGTTCCCCGCTTGCTTGACCTCTCGGCAATATGGAAATTCCGCGGATGCCTCGCAGATCGGGGGCTGTTCGAGTCCCTTGCCCCTCCCCTTGCCCCTCGCACGCACGCGACCGCTCTTTCGCGAGGCTTGTCTGATATTCAACATGGCCGCCACCCGCCCGCACGCAAACTACGTACCGCGGGTTTCGTTTATAACTAATGCTTGCCGACAGCAACCGAACTCGAGGCGGCACTTTCCGAACTCAACAAACCTTACATAATTCAATTTAAAAAAAAAAAAAGAAGCCGAGGAGAGGATAAATTGTGAGATCTCTAGTGATCGCAGTAGACTCTTGATCGGCAGATCCGTGTTCAGATCCCGACACAGTAATTGTGATTTTGTCCTTCCCAAAACGACCACGCCAATAAACTTAACGATATTGAACTTTAAAACAGTACAATCGCACAGGTCGATCAAATCCACAATTTCCATACGTTGCCGTTATCGTATGCAGGCGCAACTTCAAAGCAGACATCTCGTGAGGGAAACCCTTGCGAAGAAAGAAAGGATGCAGTTGCAAAAAAAAAACATCACATTAAATTAATTTTAGATGAGGCTTGGAATATTTACAAATTCGAGGTCTCAAACACACTTAACTTAAACAATTTCATATCACTTTCGTTGAAAGAAAATTTTTCACACAAGAATTAATTTGTATTTCGGTAAAAAAAAAAAAAAAAAAAAAAAAAAAAACAATTGACGGTACCTCAACCTTACCTTCCCTTTTCTGGAGCCGCGCTTGGTTGCATGTGACAGTCTTGTCATGAACTGGCTTTCAAGTTATCCCCAATGAAATAAAATAAAAATAGTCCCAAATAAAATAAGATTTAAAAAAAACACATAAGTACACCTCACGGCACGAAAATGGGAAATTCCTTGCAGATTTGCAAGGGGAAAGGTAGAGCGTTCTGATATGAAGAAGGCCGTGGTAACCAGGGGCAGGCGTCCTGACCGCAGGCCGTCTCGGGTCGTCGCGAGGGCTGAAAGACGGAAGGGTTGGCGCCACAACAGGCGACCAGCGGGGAAGGGAACTGTGAAGGTTGCCTCGCCGGGTGATGCGCTAATAGCCCAGGAAACAAAGGTTTCAACCTGTGAAAAATTTGTCCAAAGCTGAATTTTTGCACAGTGGTAGAGTCGACTATGCTTAATAACATACCGAAAGTTTACCGCTGTAGACCTTGTGCGTATCACTAAAAATTTGCAGTTAAGTCCTAGATGACAGCGACTTGCAGCAGTTCATTAAAATGCTTCCCATTTTCGCACTTTTTACCGTAGACTCTCGATAGCTATATGAAAATAATCTTAAAGCACTACTACTCACATTTATAATGAATAAAGTTCTAAAAGTTAATATTAAAGGTAAGAAAAAAAATGTTAAATTAATGAAATAAGTTTTTTTACATCAGTCAAGGCAATAAAAAGACAATTAACTTAAAAATAAAGGGTCTTACGCAAATATATTTTAAACAAAAGTTGTTGTATAGTTCTTAAGCTTTACAGGGACATATCTCTCAAAAGTCTAGCTTAATTTATAGGATCACTAGAGACTCCCGAGCTTATCAATGTCGTCTACGCACTGCGACAGAGCCACAGCCGCAAGCGCTGTGGCCACTCTCACTCCCACGAAATCGAAGATTTTTAATCTTTGTAAAATTTGCTCCTAACTGAAATTTAAAACAGTGGTAACATTCAAGTTTTCTAGCAACATTTGAAATGTTTACCTCCGCAAACCTTGCGCGGAACACCGAAAACGAGAAGTTAAGTCCTAAATAATACTTTATTGACCACTCAACAATATGGCACTATAACGTAATTACTATAGTATACTTTCAGAATAGCAAACCAAAACTTACTCAAAACATTATTCTCAATGATTAAATTTAAAAATCTTTCACTACGGTTTACTAAATATGATATTTATACAACAATATTAGAAGAGTGGTGTTCTGAAAAAAAGGGCACAAATGAAAATACGTATTACAAAAACACGTAGAGCCCGATGTGAAAACATTTAATAAAAGTAGTTGCAAAGTTCTAAAACTTTAAATTAGTTTATTTGTTGAGAGCTTGGTACAATGTGTCTGACCGCTAAAGCGATCCGAGCCGCGTAGTGTATACTACTGCGAGGTTGTCGAAGTAGGCTCTGGTCGGGACGAATTTCGCCGTAAAGAAACAAAGGTTTTTAATACAGGGAAAATTATCCCAAAGAAAAAACTTTGTACAATTGCAGAATGAACGTTTCTTAGTAACATATCAAAAGTTTACCGATGCAAACCTTGTGCGTCACGCCAAAAACGAGCAGTTAAGCCCAAAATGTCAATTTTTTGCAACGATCCACAATAATGGATATTGCAAATGCAGTTTATGGAGTAGACTAACAGTATGGAACCCAAAATAATCTAGAAACATTGCCCTATCTGAGGATAGTGATAACAAGTACAAAGTTTAAACATATTTCAATAAAATAGACAATTTAAATCATTAAAGTTAACGAATTCACTTTCATTAAATTTTAGGAAATATAAATACATTTTACATAAACTTAAAGAGCACAAAATGGTAATCGCTTTCAATAAACGTTGTTGCATATTTATTCTTCTTTAAATTGGTATATTTTTTAAGTGTCTCATACAATTAGTCTGACCGCTGAAGCGATCCGAGCCGCGTAGTGTATACTACTGCGATGTTGTCGAAGTAGGCTCGGGTCGGGACGAATTTCGCTGTAAAGAAACAAAGGTTTTTAATACATGGAAAATTATCCCAAAGAAAAAACTTTGTACAGTTGTAGAGTGAACGTTTCTTAGTAACATATCAAAAGTTTACCGATGCAAACCTTGTGCGTCACACCAAAAACGAGCAGTTAAGCCCAAAATGTCAATTTTTTGCAACGATCCACAATAATGGATATTGCAAATGCAGTTTATGGAGTAGACTAACAGTATGGAACCCAAAATAATCTAGAAACATTGCCCTATCTGAGGATAGTGATAACAAGTACAAAGTTTAAACATATTTCAATAAAATAGACAATTTAAATCATTAAAGTTAACGAATTCACTTTCATTCAATTTTAGGAAATATAAATACATTTTACATAAACTTAAAGAGCCCAAAATGGAAATCGCTTTCAATAAACGTTGTTGCATATTTATTCTTCTTTAAATTGGTATATTTTTAAAGTGTCTCATACAATTAGTCTGACCGCTGAAGCGATCCGAGCCGCGTAGTGTATACTACTGCGATGTTGTCGAAGTAGGCTCGGGTCGGGACGAATTTCGCTGTAAAGAAACAAAGGTTTTTAATACATGGAAAATTATCCCAAAGATGAAACTTTGTACAGTTGTAGAATAAACGTTTCTTAGTAACATATCAAAAGTTTACCGATGCAAACCTTGTGCGTCACGCCAAAAACGAGCAGTTAAGCCCAAAATGTCAATTTTTTGCAACGATCCACAATAATGGATATTGCAAATGCAGTTTATGGAGTAGACTGACAGTATGGAACCCAAAATAATCTAGAAACATTGCCCTATCTGATGATAGTAATAAAAAGTACACAGTTTTAACATCTTTATATAAAATAGACAATTTAAATCATTAAAGTTGAGAAATTCATTTTCATTCAATTTTACGGAAAATTAATACATCTTACAAAAATATAAAGAGCCCTACGTGAAAATCGCTTTCAATAAACGTTGTTGTATATTTATTCTTCTTTAAATGGGTATATTTGTTAAGGGTCTCATACAATTTGTTTGACCCCTGAAGCTATCCGAGCCGTGTAGTGTGTACTACTGTGAGGTTGCCGAAGTCGGCTTGGGGTCGGGACGAATTTCGCTGTTAAGAAACGGAAAATTATCCCAAAGCAGAAACTTTGTACAGTTGTAGAATAAAAGTTTCTTAGTAACATGTCAAAAGTTTACCGATGATCCCTTGTGATCATACCAATAACGAGCAGTTAAGTCCTAAATGATAATTTCCCAAACGATCCACAAAATTGTGTTTCGTAAATATTTTAATAACTCTATAAATACTTTTTTTAAGTAGGCTCCCAGTATACAGCAAACTTGGTTTGTCCTCAAACGCCATATTACTACGGTAATAGGAATATGAAATCACTACAGACAAGATTTTGTTCGTTTACTATGGTGAAACCAGAGCTAACCGAGAAATGACCGAACGTCCCGGAAAGTTGTGATATTTGACGATATTGCGCGAGTAGCACACCCGTACGTGACTACAGAGAATGGATAGTTTCCTTAACCGTTAGGATTTCTGGTACGAACACCCTCTCACAGGTAGGGTCATAAAATACGGTCAAACTCTTGCAAAAACATCCACCACCGCTCTTTGCCACTAGCAATCCAACGACGTCAGCTAGGCGCAGCACTCAAATACATTAACTTATTTAAAAAAAACTGAATATGTAATGCTACCTATACGTTTTACAACACAACTCGTGTTTTATTTATTTTTTGAAAAAAATAAACCTATTATTATAGGAATTATGTTGTAAAAGTGAAAAAAAACTCAGAGTACATTTACGATGTATCGTTTTATTCAATTTTTATGTAGTAAACTGATTTTAAAGAAGTAAATATATAATTTTTCATTTTGTCGAATACAGGCTACATTAAAATTTTGCATTGTTCTGATCTAAAATAAAACGATGTATCAGAAATAAAAAAAAAATTGTTGCTAAAAAAATAATTTTTAATAATAAAATTTTTGAAACTTAATAAATCCATGCAGATATAAAACCAGAGGTCCTCTAGAGTTTTTCATTTACAAGTTCCAAGCAGAAATCGTTTATTGTTAATTTTATTGTATCAAAAAACATTCATATAAGAAAAAAATGCATATCTCATTACATGTAACATACACCCTCTCATATTAATTAGCTATGTTTTAAGTACTCCCTAAATCAGACCCAGTTGAATGAGTGTCGCAGTACGCAGTGTGTCGCAATGCCGCGCTGGAACGGCGCGGCGGTGGCCGTGAGAGATCAGTACGGCCGCAGTACACTGCAACGCCCGAGACGCTTTAATGAGCCAACTAATTACGTTAGACTTTTTATAAATATACTGTCTTAAAGCTAAAGGTATAACCAAAAAACATTTATTTGGACATTTTTCGCATTGGACTCTTCAAATTGGTGTAAATGGTATTTTTATCTGAGTGGCAAAGATAAAAAATAATATGTCATGAATTAATCGCTTAATATCACATCTTTAATATTAACAATTTATGCTTTTTACAACATTAATGGATGTATTAGAGTCTCAAGATTATTTTGGTAGTTTTATGGACAGTCTAAATTAAAAACTGTACAAATGGGTAGCATTTTAATGGACTGATGTAAGTCGCTGTCATTTAGGACTTAAATGCAAATTTTCGGTGATACGCACAAGGTCTACAGCGGTAAACTTTCGGTATGTTATTAAGCATAGTCAAATCTACAACTGTGCAAAAATTCAGCTTTGGACAAATTTTTCACAGGTTTGTGCCTTTTTAAGTCTTGGTTTCCTGGACTATAACGAGGCTGTGCGCAGACTATCCGACCCCGAGGACGGGAACCGCTCGCCCCTTGCGCCGCGGGGCGGAAAGCATTCTTGCGTGAAGGACAGCTACGGACTCTTCGGGTGATCAGGAGTTAGGGGAGGGGGGGAGGGAGCCCCTCTAGGGAAACGGGAAGAGTAAACAAGGCAGAGGGTTAGCGTCGGGCGTGTAATCCCTCTGTCAGTTCTCCCGAGTTATCAATAGGCCCGACCTGCCTGCAGAATTCCTGCCAGAGCATACAAGCAGCAAATGAAAGAGTTCCCGGCATAAAAAAAAAAATAAACCCCTTCTTTGTAACTTGCTGCTACTGATACACCGTAGCACCGCAGTAGCACCCACGGTACCTTTTGAATGGAAGAAAAAAAAAACCGCACTCATACTAATATACACGCGTTAGAAGATAAACATTTTTGTTTGTTTTGTTTTAATGAATCTATTAGAGTGCAACATACAGTTTGAAAACTACACAAAAGATAGCGCACCGCGTGGTTATTGTTATAGAGAACCAACGAAAATTAATTATCTTTGACGCAATGATTTTTTTCAACACAATTTTCGTGGCTAATCATATATAGGTATTTTAAAAGTTGCAAATATGACTTGTTGTGAATATTCAAGTTTACAAAGTGTATTACAGGATAGTTTCGCTATCATAAAATATCATTTGGCACACTAATACGCCTAGTTCACTCCCCCTATCTTCACGAAAGTGAATGCATACGGGTGTATGTTACCACACGCGACCCGCCATCTTGACGACTTCAGTTCGAAGCTATATTGCAGAAACGTTCATGCGCATTGTAATTTCGACCTGTTAAAAATTTCCGTTCTGCGATGCGCCCGCATTTAATTGCATTTACTGTTGCATACTGAAATTTCATCTCCAACGCCCAACGCACCTAAAGAAGTATAACTTCAAAAATATATGTTAGCTAAAAAAATAATCGCCATGCATTGGAATATTTCGAAAGCTGCCACATGGATCGCACAGTAAATTGACTGTTAATGTGTTTTAGGCGAGAGATCCAGTACCACTTACAAAGGAGGAATGCACGGGAGTTTATCTTCCGGGCAGAAAGATATAATCAGGGTGCCGCTACGTATGGTGAGTTTTGGATCACTTTGTATTTGGGTTTGATGAGAAGAAACCATTTGGAAATGCTGTAGGAATTTTTTATAATTTTAATGCCACAACGATTTTACAGTAAAATTTTTTGAATACTATGTGTTTCTTCATGTTGCTTGTTACTATTAATTTACTCGCTTGACTTTATTATTCTTCTAAAACGAGGATATCAGAGACAAACACAAACATGAAATTAATTAAATGGAACCGCAGAAGAAACTGCCAATCGGAAGGCATGATCTCTGGAACTCACGATATCCAGACCGGTACACAGAAAAAAAAAACTTTTTTTAATACAAACAAATATTTTTTTTGCATACGATGAAAAACATATATTTACTCGAAGGTATTCAGTCCGCTGGCCTAAGCAGATTTCATGTGTAACATACGTAGTTTGATTCTAAACACTTAACAACAAAAAATTTTCGTGGAAGATATTATCTTGTAGGATCAACGTAATTTTTTCTACCACCAAATAATTATTTTTTATCAACTGAAACATTTATTTCGTAAATGAAAAACAAATATTTTGGTTAAACAAACAAACCTATTTTTCTCGGTGTAGCTAAGCCCACGCGTGTTCTTTTGAAATACAGTCCCGTGTCTCGGAAATGAACCGCCGTCGCAATAGATCAGGGCCGACTTCCGTAGCGTAATTAATTAAATGGGTACTGGATTCAAAAATTCAGAGAATAGCTTGGATGTGGGTGAGATTTAAATTGTAAGTTCAGAATAAAATATTTTTGTGAGCCTCCCTTCTCTCCCTCCTAACAGCCTAACAGCAAAAATGCGAGAGCATTAATAAGTGTCATGAAATACATAAACAAAACTACGGGTTGTACTCATGGAATACCATGGAGGTTATAAGTTAGGAGTGGGTGTGTGTTAACTTTAATATGTGTTACACTCCTCAGTCATAACAGAGTAAACTCAAGTTATGTTATAACTTTGTTACAATTCGCTCTCCTAATGACTTGGGGTAACTAGTGGATATTTTGGTTTCATAAGGCAAAAGAATGATTTCGTCTAGATATTAGTACCTTTGTTTTTTTTTATTTTACTTTTAATTATGTTCACATTGGATATTTTATAAATTGATTAACAAAAAATATGTATAACATGGATTTATAATCACATTAACCAAAGAATAGGCCGGCCCTTATTAGACAATTAATTATATGGTTCATTAACACAATTTAAATACAATTCATAACAATGAACATGTTAAGGAGTCGCAGTCCCAGATTATGGTGGATCTTTTAAGTACTAAAGGAAACTTCCGGCTGTCTGATCTGAGCAACGTCGCGGTTGAATGCTAGTCCGAAAAGTAAAAAAAAAAAAAAAAACTGAAGCGCTGGCGGTTTGACGATTGCTGGACGAAGTGGAACAGCTGACTGGACGTCAGAGGGCCTTAGTCATCCGGCCCTTGGAAACTGATCTGGTCCTTGGAATGTGTCCGGTTCTTGTACCCTGTCAAACAGGGAGATGGCTTCCAGGATCAGCCCGGATGTGGAAGTCGCGAACTCGCGGTCGTCGCGGAAGTTTCCATTATTAAAAAATTTATAAATTAATAAATTATGCAGAATAAAACCTGACTACTCCTACGAGGTAAAGCTACACGTACTGTCTAAAGGCTAATCACTACAGTTGTGGGAATCATATCCCATGTCTAGCTGATTACATCTTAAAAGAAAAACGGAGAGGCGTCCTGATAACGAAGATTCGAAGCGGTCAGTCCAAAATCGCGGCGCGCAGTAAGTTTGGGGCGGCAGCGACACGTTATTAAAAGGCGAAGTTAAAGAAAGGGGGGAGGCTTCGGCTTTCGGACCGAAAGGTTCCGAAGATTACCGAGGGGCTTGTCGAGAAATACTAACTTCGATATCTCGAAGTTGGTGGTACTGGCCGATGTCAGCGCGACCTACGGAGGTGTGTCTGAACCAAGTAGAGGTCGACTCACACGAGGCGACTGCTAGCAGCATGGGGCTTATGTAGCGGACTAGGCCGGCGCTCTGGTGGCTTGGGAAGGAACTACGGGGTACTGGTTACTGCGGGAGACGCCAGAGGGCAGGCGTTTAGCGGGCGTTCAAACACCCAGGGGAAGTGATTCGCAAAACTACCGCCAGGTGGCATATGCATGTACTTTTGGGACTAGTGTCGTGGCCTTGGGACAGGCCGACCCTGGCCGGGGTTAGTGACTGGTCAAAGCTCTGGGCAGTGTTCCTAGGAAAACTTGGAGAGGTGGGATGTGTGGAGACTACTGATTACAGTGGGAAAGGGGCTCTACCAAGCCTGGAGGCGTGACTGACTGTATGTTGGTGAAAATGGCTCACGTCAGGCGAGGTCTTAGAATCAGCCTGCCCTGAGAGCTTGCAGGACATAGCAGTTCTCGTCACGAATCGGAGGCGAATTACAGACGACGTTCGTGCGCCAAGGCGGGAATAAAAGGTTACCCGGACTGACTGGCAAAAGACTCGGCCAAAATCGGATCTAGGGCTGGGAAAAATTGTGGACGCAGGCCTGGCAAAGATAGAATAGGAGTGTACAGGAGGAGGAACAAGTTTAAGTTCTTGCAGCGAAAGAATGACTGGAGACATTATTTTTTAAAAAATTCAAATTCAAAATTGTGCCAAAATACTAGTTAGCGGCATACATGTTAATTACTGAAGTCATCTGGGCAGCGAAACAATTTGTGATAATAATGATTTTTAATGCTAATTACTCGCTGCTGTATTTTTAACACACACGCATATACATATATATATATTTATATATTTATTTATTTAACAATACTCACTTCATGGTGGCATTTCCACTATTCTTCCTAGCGATTTACTTTATGCAGCTAGGGTTTGTCTTTCTGAACAATCGTTAAACAGAGTGACTTAAACTTCTGAATACATACCCACTCCCTGGACTAAAGGTGGGTGCAAAAACTGTAAAAATAACAGTAACATTAACATTAGGTCGTGCGCACATGATTTGATCGCCATGTTTTCGAACGTACTGATCCACAATAGCGCATAGGACGGTCGTGTGCATGGGAGAGAGATCATGTGCATAGGAGGGACATTAATAGATTGTATTTATGTTGCAGACGCATGGAGCAACAACCAGTCAAATAAAGTTAGGGAGACATTATGGCGGGACTACAGAACTGATAATATTTATCAATCATTTTGTGGCAAGAAAATGTCGAGATATTACAACGTTCAAGTGCAATTACTACTTCATAAAAGTCACTAGCAAGTAATGTAAATAAAATGTTTCGTGTGTAGAATGGTTGAATAAATATTTTACTCAACAAAAATTAAGTAATAAGTTGAAGAAAAAAAAATGTGTTCACAATTTGCTGGTCAGACTTCATGGGATAATCATTTGGTACGTGGTCAATATAGTTATTGACACTGCCAACATAGGCTATATCTTTGAAAGATCATTGTCTGAAATCAACTGTATTTCAATTGTGAACCGATCTTGCACAGGCCTACTGTTGCGCTCGCTTGTGTTTTTTTATAATTGTGAACTCAGCTCAGCTCCACCGCGGACGGGACGAGGACGTGGGTGAGGGGGGGGGGGGAGGAGTGGGAGGAGATGACTATGGGCGTGGTCAGCTGGGCCCGTGACGTCACTCGGACGCGCCGCACCGCCAGGCTCCGGCGCCAGGCGGGCCGGGCGAAGACTGGAGGAAGACAATTACCGGAGGAGTGAGAGAGAGGGGGGGGGGGGGGAGCGGTGTCGGCGCTAAACAGGAACTAATCCAAACACGGAAATGAGGCGGCGGCGCGGAAAAGCGGCGAAGAGCTGGCATCGCCCGGGCGACGGGACACAGACACTGCTGGTCCATCGCAGCATCCCTGACGGCGCAGAGAGTCCTGGGGCGGCGGTCCGAATACTCCGAACCGCCAGCTCGAGAAATTAAAACCTGCCCCGCACATACAGATAAACATTTCCGGACACACACGCTGTTTGGAATTACAGTACATTTACGGACTTTTCAACTAAGAGTCCGCCTAAACCTACGACGAATTACAACTCCTGGGTTTTGTGTTCCGTTGTAAAAAATACTAATTGAAAAAAAAAAAAACTTTTTCTAAGACATTCGTCTTCTAGTCTAAATAAAATCTTATTCTATTCTGAAATAAGTATAATTCTAATATTCATAAACGAACATGGACTAATTTTAGTAGCAACCAGTTTGAAACACAGCACGTTATATAGAACGCTAAGTAAAATAAATAAAAGTTTAAAAAAACTAAAAAACACGCTTTTATAGAAAATCCAACTAAAAAATAGAAAATAAATTTAATAAATTTAATTTAAAATAAGTGTAAAATTAAAAAAAATATATTTTATTTAAAAAAACGTGGGGTGCATGGTGTCAATAGTTATAATTATTTTACTGACAGATATGAGTAAAAGGACTATCATTTTGATAATATCTTAAAAAGCACCCCACGCTTGTTTTTAAATAAAATACATTTTTTATTTTACTCTAATTTTAAATTAAATTTATTAAATTTATTTTCTATTTTTTAGTTGGATTTTCTATAAAAGCGTGTTTTTTAGTTTTTTAAACTCTTTTTATTTTTTACTTTATAGTTTTGTTTATTTATAAAAGCGTGTGTTTTTAATTTTTTTAAACTGTTATTTGTTCTAATCTACTGTTAATTCCGTGATAACTATAAGTAACTGTAATTATTTTACAAATTATTAATGTGTAGAGCTGTATTGATAGTCAAATCTCGATTTTAGAAGCCATTCAAAAATTTTAACGTTATCAATATATACAGTGAGACTTAATGGTATAAGGTTATTGACGAACAAGCTATATCGACCAGTCTTACATACTGTACGAAATTAATGCTGTGAAGCAGGAAAGGATGGGAGTTACGGATTAATTATTACGTGAAGCGTTCCACATTTACGTAACAGGAATCTTGGGAAGGATAAGGATTGATGAAGGATGAGGAAACGACCTGCTCAATGAGAGTGTATACAATATGTGAGAAAAATTCGGATAGACCGGACTGGGATTCGAACCCAGAGCCTTCCGATGACATGTCAGCTGCTCTACCATCGGGCGCTCGATGTACGATAAATATGATACATAGCGCCCCACGCCTTTTTCACAATAATATTTTTCATTCATTTTTGTTTTAAGCTTATTTTAAAAATTATTTCCTCAATTTCTTCCAGGTAAAAATCCTTAAACTGTAAGTTTTGCTCTCTATCCAAATATGTTTTTGATATATCATTTGTCAAACTTATCCATATTTTCCGTGTTTGATGTCTTTTATTTAATGAGTTACTGACCTTGGCATAGTTTGGAGTATTTGTAACTGCTTGGTGTAGATTAGCAGGTTGGTGTTCGAGTGGAATTTCAAAAATCTGCCCATCAGGTGTAGCTATTGAGGTTATGCATAATGGTGTTTGATTTCCCATCTGCTGTTGGTTTCACAGCAAAATCAATCTTCAATTTTTCCATTTATCGTGAAATATTTGCAGAAAATTTTGTTTTATAATAATATATCACTCTTGGTTAATTGGTAAAATGAAACAAAGACGTAATTGTGTTTCTCTATTTAACGAAAAAAAACAACATTTAAAGCCCTTATTTCAGGTTTTTTTTCTTCATATGTTTACATATATAGATAGCGCGCCGCGTGCTTATTGTTATAGAGAACCAACAAAAATTAAATATCTTTGACGCAATGATTTTTCATTCTCACTTTTCATTTAATTAAATGTCACAATATTTAGTAGGCTTTGTTTATATCACGCCAAAGACAAACTGAAAGAAAAGAGTTCGCACATTGCAAAGAAAACCATTTTGCTCATGTGCGAACTCTTTCTTGTGAAATTATATAAATTGACAAAAATCTTATCAAATTAGTGTATTGTCATCGGTCCTCGATAAATCTACAAAGTTTGAATGAAATCTAGCCGTTTAAAGTGGGTCAAAATCGCACCCAAAGGAGTCGGTTACAATCATACAAACATACAAACAAACATACATACAAACAAACATACAGGTGAAGCTAATATAAAGCGTGTAAAAAAAATTTTCTTGATATGCTGCAAATGTTAATTGGCGTAAAACAGGTTGAGAACACATTTTTCCGTTCCCATTTTACGGACAGAGTTCAGATAAGCCTTAATGGACTGTAACTTAAAGCATCAGTTAGTAGTTTTTGGCATAGTTGCAATATTCTTTAGGTCCTTTTTTTTAATTAATATAAACCTTTACTTCTATATCCTACATTATCCGTCTCAGGCTAACTTATCACATCAAGTATATGATGCTGTGTTTTTGTGTATAGCTAGTTTCATTCATTAGAAATGTTTTAATGTGGTTTAAGGTAGGTATAATACATCCGCTTGTTCGGATTAAATGTTTTCCATGCTTCACTTTCGACTTTGACTGCACGTATATATTTGAATTCATTTATGGGGTACGAATTGCAAAATAATTTAATGGAATTTTTGTGAGTGAAATTTTGACTGCTGCCATACTTCAAACACCACATCTTCCGATATTCAATGAAATGTATTATGTGTTTGATTCTAAACTAAAAAATAACACATTTACAGGTATTAACTACAAAAAATCTTGCCATTAAGTGTGATAGTTCCACGTACGTAATGTTATAGGAAACCAAGATATTAAATATATTTGATGCCATGTTTGTTCCAAGTTTGTTTTGTAAATTGTAGGTATTTTCTAAGTAAAATAATGTGTTTTATTATAAAAATGTTTCAATTGTTAATCCATAATATTTTACTATTAGAGTGATATTTGTTTAGGTCCATGAGGAAACACATGCTATATTTTGTTTAGCTGGAAAACAGCTTCTTCGGGAGCAGTTGGCTGCACGCAAGTAACATGTCTCCGTCAACTTCCTTGGCAGCTCTGACAAGTCTGTTCCCGCCCTTGAAGGCTTCCGGCCTGGGAGTTAGCCGCGGTGCCGCTCGCTTGACGCGTTCCGTTTTTAAAACAAACCACTCAGCGCCCACTCGGGTCTGTGTGCCCACGAGAAGGATAAACACTCCAGCGGCTCCACCCGGGGGCTGACAACTGGGCTCCGTCATCTCCTTTTGGATTATTTACATTTTTATTTTGAAACATCTCAATGCTGTAATTGAAATTTTCTGTCTGAGCAGTCTATACGTAGAGTGCGCAAGTAACATTTAGAGGGCTGTCTGCTTCTTTTCGCATTAAAGTATGTCGAACGTCACTAAATTTCTTTATGACATACCTGCTTTCACTTTCAATTTTTTTTTTTTTTTTTTTAGTGCTGAGATTATGGGAGCATGCGTGTCATTTTAATGCCGTTTTCACTCGTGGCACAGGCGCACAGCACGAAACCTAGCTACCTGGTTCGGGTTTATGACAAGCTCATGACCATGTTGAAGGCTTCCATGAGCTTCATAGGAAAGTGTCAACAGGTGAAGTACTTTCACGAGAACCTTCAACCGCGTGTAACACATTCCTTAAAAATTAATAAAATAATTTGAGCTGAGTAAACAGTGTTCAAAGGGGTATTCCAATTAATTATAGCCAAGGATAGATGCAAAGGTTAAATTAGCAAGTATTTAAATTAACTCATTTCGTTTAATCATGGGCAAAAGCCTCATGTAAATCCTCATACAATTACACCATTCTTTCACATATAAATTAATACTGATTAATTAGCAACAAAAGCAGTAGTAAAATGTCACGGCAAAATACGTGAACGTATTTTTATATTACAAATACATTAGTATTTACTTTAGACAGATAGTATTGGATAATATTGGATAATAAAGAATACTTTATAGTTAAATTAACGTTAACACACAGCGACCAAGAATGTCGTTAGCACAAACTAATGCCTCATTAGACAATTCAAAACCCGTAAATGGACATGCAGGCGACCGCGGCCTAACCTACACTAGGCAGTATGAAACTTACTTTAAAGCATGACATCAAAAGAAAACCCAACAAATGTAACAAATTAACACATTACATACATTACGTAAAAGCGAAAGACAAGTCCTAATGAAGAGTGAAGACATGACGGGGAGAAACGTCAGACAAACTACACGTAGCAAAGAGAGCAATTAATAAAAAAAACGAATAGGGTAAAAATGCCAAATGGAATTTAGAAGGTGACGGCCGAATAAACAATTTAGAGTTTAGCTATTACGAGTTACATGACTGTAAGGGTCACCACCTTACAAACACTTACGTGCAATCTCCCCGCTGTCACACTCTCACTACAATCAACTATCTGACCTACATGCTTAATTCAGAGCGAAACCAGCACCGACTGGTTATCACGATCTATCTACATGAGAGCTAACGAACAAGAAGAGCCTTCAAGGCAATACACGCAGTTTTAAGTAAAACAGAGGGCGCCACGCGCATGCGCGGACACCTCAAGAGGGGAAGTCAAACACAGAACTAGACGCAGGGAGGGGGAAAAGGAGGAAGGGAAGGAGTGCCAAAGCCCGCCGCGCGGCGCGAAGTTCAATCACAGCGCACCGACCACTTCAATGTCATTCTTGTCAAAAAACATTCTAGGAATTCTACAAAAATGCTGGACGCACTGAACAGAATATACGAAACACTTTGGCTGAATGGAATATACGAAAATATTCCGTAGATTATTTTAGAATATCTGAGAACATATCATGTGCTTAGCATATAAGGTTTTCAGAGTGTTCAAAGAAGTTTTTAGTGTGTTACAGAAGTTTCTGGAATGTTCCAAAGGATATGTGAACCTCTAAATCAACCTGCGCATTAGGCCGAGCCGAGAGGTCTTTTGTTTTACCAAGGAAACTTCGGTCACTCTTTCTTGTGTGAACTTGCCTGTTCAACGATAACGCATGCCAGCCAATAGACTTCAACCGTATCCTCTACTCAAGCGTTGGGTATAGTTACGGATGTGTGCTTTGTAGGTATGTGTAAATTATTCCCGATATCTTGCTAGTATCTTAGCTGGATGTCACATAGTAAACACGACCTTAATTATTTATTAATTATATTGAGCGTTGGCCTCTACAAATATCTGCGGAAAATCGACTTTATAATCTACCGGCAGTGGTAAGCGACATATTAAAGTGGAGAGACAGGTCCTACACGTTGAGGTGTTACATTAGTCCAAGGAGTGGGTTCCTGTTCTAAATTTAACGACGAATTCTTTAAAAGAATGCCTAGTGTGATAAAAATACAAAAAGTATTAATTTTAGGAAAAAATTCTAAACAATTCAATTCCAATTTTAAAACCTACCTATAATTTCGTTTAACAAGATGGCACTATTGATTTCCAAAGGCTAATCAACAACAGAACGTGTCACAGATGGCAGCACCGTATTTTCAGACACATTTTCGTTCAAATTCACGAAATTACTCTTACCGAATGCCGTACTCCGAGAGCTAAAGATGTTTACACATAAATTACCTTTTCCTTTTTTGAAGTTTAAATATACTGGTAGTTCGCCGATTGGCTGTTTGTGCACTCGTCTTTCCTGTTCATTCTTGTGGTTTCGCGCGGTCGCAAAAAAAAAAGAAACCAATACGTGGTTTAAATGCCGCTGCTGTTGACGCAGCGGTCTACTCAATGCCTGCACCCTTCCCGTGGCACAGACTCTTGAGGCAGGGCCATTCTCGTCGGCTGCCTCGGGCCAGCTCGTCCCTGCAACCC